>NC_089580.1:40808608-41044828 GCF_019320115.1 Miscanthus floridulus | reverse complement strand
CATTGTTGACACGGAGCTCAAGGACTTTAGCAAGGTGCCAAAGATGTTAATGTTATTCATTGATACTAAGAGTGAGGTGCAAACGCCGGCTTAGAAACTTAGAGCGTACCACTTAATCCCATAGTTTGATGCAAAAATAAATGAAGTAAAACCTTTGTTATAGGTAACGAGTTTTTACTTATAGAGGGAGAGGCTACCTAGTTGTTGCTTACCCATTTTTTACTAAGAAAGGAATTTTATTTCTGTCTATGCATAAGTTTTGCACACCCTTATACTCAATCTTCCCCTCTTACTTTGCTTGCTCTATCTCTAGTAGACTTCTTATTGTTAGGGGGGCAAATGCAAATTTTGTTAAAATTTGGTTGAATTTGGATTAAATTACATCAGCTTAGGGCCGCTTGGGTCCCCCCTTGCCTCTCCCTACCCCCGCCACCGAGTGACCACATATTCTCCATTGTGCCAATCTTGTATCTTGCTTTCTCCTTCTCCATTGAGGGATGGCTATGGCGAGTTGGCTTATCTCACATGGAGACAGTTGATGGGCACTAGGCCAGATGATACCGGACGTGGTGGAGAACAGCCGATGGGAAAAGGTAAGGTGGGGGTGACAAATCAGATTGTGGATGCAAATATGGATGACAGATCAGTCGAACAAAAACTAGAACTAAAAGTAGATAGGTGTTCCACTTGCAACTAGTGCAAATGTCGGGACGAGGAAGAATCAATAATGTGTTGAGTGCCTTCCATGCTGAGGTGATAGCCTGTTTGCAAGGCGTCCAGGTGGCGAGCAGTTTGGGTATTGGGAAGCTAATCCTTGAGACAGATGCGCTTAATATTCAGAAGGCTATGCAGTCCCAAAACTTCGATGTTCGACCTGAAGGGGGCCTGATTGAGGAGCTAAAGTCCTTTTCTAGGTTAAATTTTAGTGATTTCGTTTGTAATTTCTTGGGTAGAGCTGGGAACAGAGCTGCTCATGTATTGGCGAGTCTAGGTTATGGGTGTGTCGAAGGTGAGGCGCTATTCACTAGCGTCATCCCCGATGATGTTCTTGTAATCGTTTCTGAGGATTTGTCAGAAGAGTAATGAATCAGCCAAGTTTCAAAAAAAGAAGAAGGATGTTGGGAGCATCTGCGAGAGATGGTGGAGGTTAGGGTCTTTGGTTTTTGTTGTGAAACAATCATGGAGGTTAATTAGATAGAACAACCCACTCCCTCGTCTTTGTTCACTGGATTGGAAACAGGCTGGGCCAAGGGATGCCGCATCTATGGCTCTCAGCTGGGCTGGGTGCTCGGCCCTTGGGTTAGCTAGCTGCTACAATTTTGGCCCAACAGAGTTACTTTTTTTTTAGGGGAAGCAATATGTATTACATGTAGCTGTTACATTTTTGGCCCATGCGTGCGCACCTGCTGCCGGTTTCAGCCCAGAGTAGGATCACTGGATCATCAGAACAAAATGGAATCCATGTATGCATCGGAATCCAACTACACCCGCCATGTAGACATAGGCACGTAGCACGTACATAGGTACATACATACAGCTCATTAGACGATTTGCTCATCCGGACTGATGGCGCAGTGGTGATGCCTCCATTGCAAACAAGTCCTTGAGCTGCTTCTCGTCGCCGCCGCCCGTGTTCTGCACCGCCGCCGCCGGCTGCTGCTTCTCCTCATCGTCGTCATGGCCGTCGTTGCTGATGGTGGCCAGAGTTTTTGGCGCCTCCTGAGTCTGCTTCTGGTGGAGGTGGTCCTTGCTCTTGCCCCAGAGGACGCTGTAGAGGCCTCCGACGAGGAGGCCGCTGCCGAGGAGGCTGCCCAGGCGCACAATCTCGCCGAGGAAGAAGGAGGAGCAGAAGATGGTGAGCAGGAGGCCCAGCGGGTTGGACATGGCCAGGAACACGGGCCCACGCTTCTCGATGCACCACGCCTGTAGGTAGAATGACACGCCGGTCACCACCAGCCCCTGCATGCACGCATTGTTCATTCGTCGTGCACATGCTTGATGATCAGGACGTTCATCTGCTTGATGATGAGAATCTGATGAATCGTCAATTGTTACTACTACTCACAGAGTAGGCGACGGCGAGGAGGCCGACGTCGAGCTGGAGCTTCCAGGCGGCGGGGTCGCGCTCTATGGCGACGGCGAGGAGGAAGGACTGGGCGGTGCTGAGGCCGCACTGCACCAGCGTGGACAGCAGCTTGTTGGGGTACTCCTTGAGCAGCGACGCCTGCAGGACGATCCAGAGGGACCACGTCGTGTTGGACAGCAGCATCAAGAACGTGCCCTTGATCCATGTCCCCTTGCCGCCGCCGCCGCCAGCAGCAGCAGCATGAGGATGCTGGTGCGCGGCGAAGGCGCGGTGGTGGTTCACCGGGCTCATCGAGGGACCCGCGTACAGGGCGATGGTCAGGACCCCGGCCAGGCACAGCGCCACTCCAACCGCCTTCGCCATGCCTGACGGGCTTCTCAGCCGAACCACTTCCAGCCTGCATGCACACACATGTGTATATAAATAAAACTATTATAATGTTCAGGTTTGCTAATATAATGATGACTTCCTTTTCTGCTTCATATTATTGCCACCAGTCAAATCAGCAATGATAAGTACAGTTAATTATAGATTAATCTAAGGAAGGCGCACGCTTAATTGGAGACTAATTAACTGAATTTGGTAATTAACGCCGGCCAGGGGCTTATTACCTTAACAGGACTGCCAGGAAGAAGGTGACCACAGGGACAGAGTTGCTCGTTGCCGATGCTACGGTTGCAGAGGTGTACTTGAGGCTTATGTTGTACAGATTCATGCTCAATGTGTTGCTACAAATTAAGTTCATCAAAGACACCACGTGTCATATATATGGTGTTAATCATCAGTAGTTTTATTCAGTACAGGAAGCTTAGCTGCTAGTACCACTGATGGATCAAGTGTTAGTTACATACCCAAGCAATGCATAGAAGAACAGCTTCAGAAACAACCTGAACGACATGGGTGGTGCGTTCTTCCTGCCATCAAATCAATCACAGATACATCAATCAATTGTTTCACCGATCATATATATTATTAGAAGAAGAAAATTGAAAGGAAAAAGCAATTTCCAGTTTTAATTATACAGACTGCTACTGCTTAGCCTTAGATAAGTTCAGTTACCTTTCAAGAACAATGGCTAGGGGAAGCAATAGAGCAGTGGCCGCCGCCTGGCGGTAAAAGATGAACACGTAGGTGCTCATGCCATGGTTGAAGGCCGCCTTGGAGACAACATACATGCCGGTGTAGATGAGCTGTATGATGATGGCAACCCCATAGGCTTTCTTGCTGGTGGCATCCATGGCCTCTCCTACACTTCTACAGAGAAATGAGTGAGATGTGTTTATGTCTATCTAGCTAGCTAGCTGCAGTTACCTGGCTACACTTCTACAGAGAATGAGTGAGATGGTTTATGTCATCAGTGGCTGCGATGAAGAAGAAAAGGAGAGGAAGGGGGGCAGCCTTATATAAAGATGAAGATGCTGCATGATCTGCTCCTCTGGTTGGATGTTCCAAAGTAGCTAGAGTAGTGTGTGTAGCTTTTTCCTGCTGGCCTCCTCTGAATCACAATTTTTAGGTGTTTGGCGGGCGAGAGTCATCTTCCTCTCTCCTCCTGTCTTGGGAAAGAGTGATGTGGTCGTTTGCCTTAGCCCTTTGGTTATATCATCAATCTGCACTGCAGAAATGAATAAATGCCCGGTGAAAGGAACTAGCAGCAAGTGCATGCTGAAATGGTTTCTGTATAGCTCCCTGCTGCATTCTGCTGCCAACGTAGTGATATGCATACATGTCATGACCGCTTATTAGCTATAGCTGGATTTGTTAGTGCAAAGAGTGATGATTCATGCGCTTTGCGTGCCCATTATTGCACTTTCTTTACCTTTTCCGAGAAGCCATTTACTTTCTTCCCGAATCTACTATCTGACACCGAATTTTCTTTTCTTATTTTACATAATGGAGGATAAAACCGTCTTCAGACTTCACAGAAGAGGCATCGGTCCAAAACTATTACAAAGTTTAACTAACTCCACACACTAAGTTTAACATTAATAGCCAACGCGGAAAAAATAAAAGAACTCCAAATGGACCATAACAACCTTGACTCAATAGCTGACAAGAGTGAACTAGGTGATCCTTAAGTTCCTCAATGCGCTGTAAGCCTGTAACTACTGAGTCTAAAACCGAAGGCAATTAATGTGTGTCCTGAATAGAATCCGCAAAAAACAAAAAAAAACAAAACAAAAAAAAGGTTGATAATAGTTAAACACAAAATCATTTTTTTAAACCAAATAACCCAGCAAACAACCACAACACACTTACACACGTCAATAATAGAATATTTTGTTTTCGGCTTTGCTAGCACCCGCACGTCGTGCCTGAGAGCATCCGCAGTGTGCGGTGCTAGCATGGTCCGATACAATAAATGCGGCTATCGGACCAAGTCCTATACATTGCGGCGTCGATTCGATGGAGACCCCGCGTCTTTGTATCGAACCGGGTTCAAAGCTTCGCCCCTTCCTCTCTCTTCTACCGTTGCTGCTCCCGCCACCAAGATGAAATCAAGGACCGTGCGGAGGGGCTGTGCGGGAGGAAGAAACGGTTGAGGCATGACGACTTTTCCCCATGCGGGTCCCATCTATCGATCCAGTGCTCGGTTCTATCCATTGCGGACTAGTTAACAGATGCGGTCATGTCGTTCCGTAGTACCGAGCCCGGTTCGATACACTACAGCTGCTCTGATGCCCGCCCCCGTCCAATCAATTAACTCGGCATGTCCGAAGGCTGGTCCCCCTGGACTCCCCGTTGTTATTATATTATTTTGCATGTCCGCAGTGCAGTTGCATGTAGCTCTTGCCGCCGCCCGCACGCTGCTGCGCTTGCCCAGCATGCTTCGCGCCCCGCGCCGTGCTGCTGCGCGCGTGCTAGCAGCTCCGACGCCTGCGCGGCTCCCCGCGTCCACATCCCGCCTAATCCCCCCCCCCCCCACCCCACAACCCCCCCACACCACACCCCACACCCCCACCCCCACACCCGATCAACTTCTGCAACATCCAGATAAAATCTTTTGCAACATACGTCTAGAACAAATAAAACATTTGGAACATATAACTGAAACACCATTGCAACATGTGCAACATTTCGATCTACTTTTCAAACATACAAATGCAACACCTGCAACACACAAAAGAAGACTGATGAAACACTTGGGACATGCATCTGAAACACTTGCAACATACGTGTACAAAAAAATAGATGAAACATCGGTGATTGACGCTTGCAACATACATGTGTAACCATTGCAACATATGCAACATTCCGATCTACACTTTTGCAACATCCACATGAAACAATTGAAACAACTGAACCACTTGAAACATGGGCTTGCAACATGTATGTCTGAAAAAACATCCAGAAAACACTTGAAAACACATCATCACCGCACGGCCATGACCTACCTGAAGGACAACTGCGGTGGCGCGGGCTCACTAGATGGTGCGCGCCACACACTCCCCCGCCATGCCCGCCATCAGCCGAGGGAGAGGAGACGCTGCCGGCCGAGGTAGGGAAGGGTCAGCAACTTGCTTGAGCTCAGGCGCTAGTGCTTGCTCCTGCGGGATCTGCGGTGCCTCGCCAGGGCCAAGGCAGGGAGCTTCTCCTTGAGCCATGCTCTCCGGGAAGATGAGCTTGGGGATGGGAAGGAGCCCGTGCTCGAACGCCTCCCGCCGCGGGGCTAGGGTGGCGGGGACCGGCGGCTGGTCCAAGGCCTCGTTGGCCATCGCAGTGACGTGAGAGGGGTGTGGAGGAGGAGGAGATCTGGGAGTACGGTGTGGGAATGGCGAGGGTCAGAGGAAGTCACTCGATGTGGGCCTTCTTTTTTTCGGCATGACCGTCGCTCTATTGGGCCTGCAGGCCAAGCGCACTGCGTCCGGACGGGACGGACGCCCACGTCCTATCATTATCGTTTTGTTTTTGTCCTCTCAACTTTGACCAAGTATATCAAATACGTGTTCAACATTGGTCGGTGGGGGGACCTGTAGATATATATATATATTGGCTAGTACTATTCGCTAATTAGCTCATTGATCATGTTTGAATGAATAACATATTTTATATTTCCTGGTATATATAGTTTGAATTTTGAACCAGCAAAAATCAATGGGCCTGCATAAGTCCAGGCCTGTTCTATATTATTTGCTAGCTAGTGCCTCACTGATCATGTGAATGGTGACGATATTAGTACCTCATCTGCATAAGATAGACCACAACCAATCATGCTCAGTTTTATATAATATAGCAGCAAACGAATCCTACAAGTGCCCCTTTGCTGAGAAGATATTCTTTCTCTAGCTGATTCATGATAGCTTTTTTTATATGTGTATGAGGATGATCCATGATATCTTGTTTCTGCCACGCAGGAGATCCAGAACTTTACTTATATTATATATATGTAAATCATGACCAGCAGGCAGACAGTTTCTCTAGGCATTATGCTTGTCTGAATCATGACAATAAAGATTTCCATACAGGAGATCATTGTTTATAATATATATCTGTAAATCATGACCAGAGCTTTTTTTTGAAAATGTACATTATGATTGAGAATTTGTTCCATGAGAAAAGCACGATCTATCTGAGACAACAATATATATAGACTGCAGAGCTAGGCGAAAAAGCGCACCAACATGAACTAATGCAATTCTATCTTTTCATTGCTAGGCACGCATTCAGACTATATCACCACCTGTTGGATTCTATGCCACGCATTCGATCCATCGTTTCGGTCTTTCAGTTCTTCATTTTATCTATCATCTCCGGCCATTGAGATCTTTATTTGGTCCATGCATATCTTCAGAAATGACATGACATGGCAATATTGGATTCCCTGACTTTTTTCATTTTTGTTGTTGTGATGGTTTTAATTGACAGCTAGCTAGTAATAATGCATGAAAACAGCCTGCTTGGATATGTAATAAGTTTCTAGCTCTCCAACCAAAATTCTCTCTGATATAAACAAGGAAGAATATGATTTATACAAAAGGAGGATGTTTTCTTTTTCTAAATCTAAAATTTTTAGTACCACCATAAAAGAGGATGAGAAAATGTTAAGTGCTTGATGAATGGGACCCAAGAGCATTGCCTAGCAGGGTCAATGTTTAATGTCGGTGTAACCTTTATATTTGAATTGTTCGTCGTTGATTAATTATCACACCAATCTGCTATCCTGGTCATCTTTCAATTCAATCCGACATTAATGACACTTTTTCTGTTCGAAGGGGAATGTGGGGGAGTTTGAAGGCTGCAAGCAGCTTCCCTTTTCATTTTCTCTTTACAAATCCCTTTTCTTTTCTCTCCTCCTTTTTGAGGGCCCTAAAATTAAAAGCCTGTACCTGCTAAAAGGTGCTTTATATTATTTGCATGATTATTATATTGGGTGGCAACTCTAGATTTAATTTTCAAACGACCATTTTTTTCTAAAATACGTAGGAGGACTATATATCATCTCATCGCATAGGACAACAGCTTCTTACAACGTCTCATGGCAGCTTACATACATAGACCTAGACTATCTTTTGCTGCTAAATAAAACTGACAGGATGGTATTAACCAATTTATATTCCAGGAATTTCTTTTATAATCAAACATAACTAAAAGATATTGATGGATCAAGAACAATAAATTTCTTGGACTGTTCTAACAGTCCTCAGAGCACCTATTACTGTATAACTAATTCACTAACCCTAAAATCTTGGTCCTCGCATTTTCTCTCTTGTATTTATTATTTTTTGTTAGAAAATTAAATATAGTCTTAAAAAACTAAATGTAATTAAGGTTTGAACTTTCCCCTTAAATAGTGTTGCATTGTTGGTTAGGTTCCTCGACTTGAATGGATGGTCGCATTTTTTAGGTTTATTTAAAGGAGAAATTGAGCTATCTTTTCAATGAAGTGATATGTCTATTAACAGTGAGGCGGCGATCTAGTTTCTCGTCAATTCTGAGATTTACCATCTTAGCTTTTAGTGCTCATAGTTTGGTAATGTGGGTTAACATACATGCATTTTGTGTGTGCATATTTATGAGCATCTACTTCTATAGTTTTTCGGGTTTTTTGAACTTTTATTGCTTAAGTCATGTCACATTGTTACCGCATATGTAAAATTTGAGGTAGCTACCATCATAAAGAAGAAATATGTAATAATCACTAAGAAACATGTGGACAATACTTGGTCAATTAAAATGCTTTAATTAAAGCTCCTTCCAGGACTATTATTCAAGCCTGACCCTTTTAAAACTGATCTTATCTGATGGTGCACCTTTCTATCATAGATCATAATCTTTAATTTATCAAGTTGTGCCATCTTGATCACAAGATGGTGTAGTTTTCTACCATAGATCACAAATCATTAGTTTAATTTCATAATCCTAGAGGTCACCCACCAGATCAAACTCTTTTTGCAGGGAAGGTTCCCCACTTTGTGACATAAATAGCCTACATTAGTTGAAACTAACGCCCTGTTCGTTTGGGCTTGTTTGGCTTATAAGCCGTGCTTTTTCAGCCAACGAACATTATTTTTCTCTCACACCAAATCAGCCGACATTACTTTCAGTCATGCCTTATCAGCCAAACAAACCCAAACGAACAGGGCGTAGATCAAACTTTTGAAAAACCACGACAACCAGAAAAACAACCTAATATGGAGGATGTGCAACTTGTTTGGCAGCACTCCGGATCCATAAACTCAAAGTTAATCAGATCCATTTATGATGGATCTGGAGCCCTACCAAATCGGACTAGCTCCAACTTTTTTATTTTCTTCTCCGTCCATCGCCTGCCTCCTCACTAACAGCAGACCTATCCCCTGACGAGTTTGCTAGTTGCCTCCCCACCCCAAAGTCGTCGCCTCTGCAAGAGTATGTGCCTCATCCAGCGTAGCCACCATTCCACATGGGCTTGTCATGTGTTGTTCTTCCTCTTTGAGCTCGCTAGTGGCCACAATCACACTTGCCAAGGAGGAGAACTGAGAGAGGTGCTTCTCTAGGACCGCACCTTCACACATGAGGTAGTGATGAATGAGGATTCAGATGGTAGAGCTTAGAGATGTGGTGCTATGGGAGGTGAAGTTCATGGTGTTGGAGATTATTCGACCGAGGAGGCAGAGCTTCAGGTAGCGATGTTTGGGGAGATAGGGGCTCGGGGTTGAGAAGGGAGCTCTACAGATCTAGAGTTGGAGCTACATTTTCCTAGCTCAAAGAAAATGTACTAGGAGGTGTCCTATTTGGTAGGGCTCCAATTAGATCTACGATGGATCTTAGATCTTTGGCCTAGCTAAACATAAAGGAGTGGAACTGGTAGAACAATGGAAGCATGTTAAACACGTCTACAAGGCCACAGGGTTGGTGCTCTCTTTAATTCGGTGTATCACCATGCAGGGACTGTGCTGTCTTTTATGTGATGAGAACAAGAGGTGCAGCTTATATATATGTAAAGAAGCTTCTTTAATTTTATTTTTGCAATGAATGTGAAGCTTCTTGCTCTTACATATATAGAAAATAATAAATGTCAAAAAAGCACGGTACTATATATATATATATATATATATATATATATATATATATATATATATAGGCGCTTAATTTGTGACAAGAAAACTCCCACACTGAGTATGAAAAAGTACATATATAGTATAAGATATTTTCTTATATATATAATAAAACAAAGTGAAAGGAAGTTTATTAAGCTATGCATATGTGTGTGTGTACGTGGCAAGCTAGCTCCGGTGATATGACTGATGCATCTATCAACGTCGTTTGTACAAGTTATAAAAAAAGGAAGGGCTAGCGTACGGACGCCTGTTTCGCGCACCCACGTGGGGGCCCATGCCGTCCGGACATCGCACGTGCCTCCTAACCCCACACGGAGACCGCTCGCGCCCCCTCTGCTTCCCCCGCTCAGAGCCTGCTGCGGCAGGTGAGTCCCCAACAGCAACACTCGATCTGTTTTGGAAACATTTGCAACATATACGTGTGAAGACAGATGAAACACTTGAAACATGCGTTTGAAACACTTAAAATATGCGACTGAAACACTTGCAAAAACAACTAAAAACACGTAAAAGCCATTGAAAAACATATGCAACATCCACATAAAACACTTGCAACGTTTGTGTGAAACATATGCAACATCCAGATAAACGGACTTATAACATACGTTTGAAAAACATATGAAACATTTGGAACAGATGCTTGCAACATACGTGTATAACCATTACAACATATGAAACATCCCGATCTACTTTTGCAACATCCATATGAAACACTTGCAACATACCTCTGAAATATCTGAAACATTCGAAACATACTCTTGCAACATTCGCTTTCAAGCACAACATCTACTTGCTACTTGGACGAACGGAGGCTCGGTGTAGGGCTGGCCGCGCATACCAGTAGCATGTCGGAGGGCGGCACTAGCGCCGGCAATGTGTTGGCAGATATCCACCCTGGCGAGTGCTTGCAGGAGATGGAGGAAGGCGAGGTGGATGATGAGGTAGCATGGTTGGCTAGGTGGAGGGCCACCAGGGACGGCTCACCACGGTTATTGTCCTCTGGCGGCGATGAGCAGGAAAAAGGGGGCGGGGGGGGGGGGGGGGAATTTGCTCGGCGAGCATGCATAGGGGGGACTACGAGCCTAAGGCGTCGTTGGTGGAGCTAGGAGTGGGGCGCGAGAGGTCCAGAAGGAAAGGAAGCAACAGCGACTGGGGAGCTTCAAGCTCGATCGGCCTTGTCCGCGCGTGCGAGCAGCAACTAGAGAGGGAGAGAGAGCAGCGCGACGAGAGAAGGGAGTGCGTGACAGAGGGGGGAGCAGGCATATTGGGCTCCACAGGCCCAGGAAGGCTAACACATGCGGTAGGGCACAGTGGAGAGGGTGGCCGGCGTCGGGCGACGAGCAGGAAGTCGGAGCGAGCGATGCCGGGTGAACAAGAAAGAAAAGCGGACGAGTAATACGGATATTTAGGAGAGAAATTGGTACTTTACCTTCCGTGAATAGAGGGATGTGAAGCTGTTAGACCGCCAAGTTGTGTCTGGAGATTAAAGCCGTCTGGACGGCCTAATCCTATTGATTTCGAAAGAAAGAAAAAACGTTTGTGCAGTACACTGTACAGCAATTGGCCGGTGAACCCATACTATTGTAGCCCTGTGCCGTTATTGTGTGGTCACACAACTTTAGTGAAAGTGTCGTTGTATGATGTGTACCCATTTCACCATCGATCTATCTGGATGTACGTACGCTTTATATAAAAGTTAGATTAGATGTGCACCCGTACACACAATGCAATGCAATCATCTCTCACTGATATATGGCTCGCTCGTGCAAATACTGTTGTGGGCGGCGCGCGATCGATGTGGATGTTTTCAGTTGCACCTGTATGTTGTCCAACCAAGCAATGTAAAGTAATATAAAGCCTACACTAGCTACACACGTATCATATCGTACGTATTGTATGCCGCATGTGCGCCGGAAAATATATAGTACTACTCGTGTGTAAGTATGCATTCATACAGACAGGCAGGTCCACGTTTCGAAAAGAGAAAAAAGCGGTATGTACTTTGGTTCTTTGGCTGTTGATGATATACCGCACGTTTTAAGTACATGCACGTATATATGCATCCAGCATGTACAATACCCTATCCCCGTAAAAAAAAATAAAAGAAGGGCTATTATTGGCCTTGATGATATTAATTGATCGAGTGCACTTTATTTTTCACTTGACAAATAAGTATCTCAGTAGCATATATATTCATGGGTTCACTGTACAAAAGACTACTGCATGCAATAGCTATAGCTATAGTAGGATCGGGGTCCACATCTTGAGGTTATATATGTCCAAGAAATTAAATACATATTAATTAGAGGGTACTGCCATCAGTGGTAAATAGTAGATCTCTAGATTTAGGTTGCATGCATTGGTGAAGCATAGCCATGGCGTTTTCCTAGCCCATCTCTCTTTACTACTTATACTTAGATCCAATTTGTTGCTAGAAAAAAAAAACTCTAGCTGATCAAACAACCTAGCTTATATTCTAGCTTATAGCTCATTTTTAACTATTCATCAACCACACCTAACTTATTATGAAAAGTTATTAGCTGGTTTTCGTCCTTGGCTGTTGCAACATATATAAAGTCTGATCCTAACAGAACCTTAGCCACACGGAAGCTAAGAAGGGTAAGCCCATTGGTATAGCAGCTAGAGCAATGATGCAACATAGAAGGAACTAACCATTGACACCGTCATCCTCTAGGCCTTCCACATTGTGTAAGTGTACAATAATGCTAGAAAAATATCAGATCCTAGCTACTAGAAAGAAGTTGTCATCGATCTTGCTATACTACATCGTTAATTAAGCATCACTTGATTACATTTTGTTGACCCTATCAACCAGGTGGCAGACCCAAGGCTCAGCGACCCAGAGCGTTTGCGCGGGCTCCGCGCTGGCGTACATTTACTAGTGCATGACTGGATAGCAATCTTGGTTGGGAAACCCCAACCAGAACTACGAATTCAGGGCTAAAGGTCTGTCCTTTAGTCCCGGTCTCTCCAACCGGGATTGATTTGGGACTTTTAGTTCTGGTTGGTAATACCAACCGGTAATAAAGGCGGCTCCAGCCCGGGCCTCAGGCGCTGCCACATATTAGACCTCCAGCCCAGGTTGGTGACTGAATGTCTCTTTTTTTTTTCCTTTTTTTCTTTTCTTTTCTTTTACAGTTTCTTTACATTGAATATTGTACACACATATTAAGAGTGAAACTAATTAAGTAAGATGTTATATATATATATATATATATATATATATATATATATATATATATATATATATATATATATATATATATATATATATTACAATGATCATCCATCCCACAATCAAATTTCATACAAATCATAATAAATTTAAACCAAGTTATTACACACTGCATGTCCAATTACTCCCCAAAGTTCATGCAAACATAGTATGTCACCACCGCTACCTAATGAAGTTGACTTTCTCGTATTTTCAATTCGGTGAAGTGTAGGTCACCGATGTTGTATCAAAAACATCATTGATGAAGACCAACACATTAACTAGTGCACTCTCTCTTGTTTCACAACTACGAGCACAGGGTCTACTAACAACGTTTAACGGTGCTCGACAAGTCGGTGGGTCTCCCCTCTTAGTCGCAAGCAGCTTTGCCTGAAATCCTTCCATAATGAGTGTTGGTCATTCATGAGCATATTTTCAATCATAACCCAATTGATACATTATCTGGTTTAGAATGGCTTCAAAACTGCACCCTTTGTAAGTTAAGTCATAGTCCTCAACCTATAAGTGTTGGCAGAAAAAAGGTTATGAGAACAAAGCTTTGCAACATATAACAACAAATCCAGATATAAGTTATGAGTTTGAGTTCGACTTTACCACATCATTTCGGTTGTTTCGAGCAATGCTTGCACAAAAGCCCTCAACATCATGATGCATGTCCGCATTTATAGCTTGTATCAGCACGGAGGATAGTGTAGGCAAGGTGTACCCAATATTCGCAAGCTTAGTTACACATGCAATGACAACATATTTTTGTGCAATAGTCTGCTAGGGTGCCTTTATTCTCATCTCTGAGATTTATACAACACCTCTACTCATCCTAGCGGCGATGGAAAAGCCATTATCAACATGAAAGGTCTGAACAACCAATTTCTGAACCCCAAAATTTTAGATTGTCTCTTTAAGCCAAATGATTGGATCAATTACCTACGGTACATTTAAGAATCACATATATATACATATTAGAAAATATATTTATACAACCGTATTTGACATATTAATTTATTGGAAACATATAGAGTTGCTTACTATGCTTGGATGATTAAACGGTAAATTCAGCAACACTGGATCGAATCCCATCCACTTTACATAACCGCTGAAACCTATGACTTACTGCGGAGGGAGACGATTACGTCCAGCCATCTCTTCTCACTAAAGTCAATATATCAAAAATCATATCACTAGAGGCAATATTAAATTTTTTCATAAGTCTATAAATATCAAAATTCACATAACTAAACCGTATATATCAAAATTCAAATCACTGTAGTCAATATTTATTATATACCAAAATTCATATATGTATGTCACTGAAGTCAATTTTTTTATAAGTCTATTTATACCAAAATTCACATCAATAAACCCTATGTATCAAAATTCAGCATCTGTCCATATATATATATATATATATATTAAAATTGATATATCAAAATATATATCACTAAAGCAAATTTATATCAAAAAATATATATTTTTCATGGTTGAGTGCTCGGTTTCACACAACAGGAAGGGATGAGATCGATGTGGTTGTGTGGCAGAACCGCCTAATCTAATGCCTCCCAGGAGTACTTGTCTTCCATTAGACACTAAGTACTCAAGGGAGCACACCAAATTACGTAGTTCCATCGAGCACACCCCAGAGAAGAACTCGAAAATCTATATTTTTCCATCAGGATCACAAATGAGAGAATAAAGCTTACAATATTTTAGCCATTTCTTACATCACTTTTCATGCAACATCAAGTATAATATTTATTGTTATAACAGCGGAATGGAATCATGTTATCAGAGTTATGAATAATTTAATTTAATAGCGAAATATAAACATGTGATCAGAGTTATAGCAGAAATAAATATCTATTCCCGACATGATGAAGCATTGATATATAAACTATGACAACAGATTATAAAACTTCTATTTATAAAAACATTTAGTGAGAGTTATAAATAAAAACTATGATCGCAGCGTAAATGAATCCTCTCTGAGCTCATTAGGAGGAATCCACACGCAAGGGTCAGCTCTAGCATCCATCTGTCACCTGCAGCAGGGGAAAATAAAACCCCGAGTACTAAATTATACTCAGCAAGACTTACTCGACAGAGGAAAGAAAAGGACTTCAAGAGTATCCAAGGCTATCTGGCTTGTGGGTTTATTACATCTACAGGAAACATTACTAAGCGTGCGTCCTTATATTCAATTTTATTAGCAGTCAGCATTAGTTCATTAACTAACCATTCTATGTAAGCACATGTGCTACTTTCAAATAGATGGTAAGCAATCAGAATCATTTTACCATTTTTCATCTTCTAGTTCTTACTACGGTGCTAGATTATAGACAAGTCATACCGGATCGCCGACGATTTGTGAATCAATATGTCCAGCTAGGTACCCTAAAACACACACCCTGCTTGTACCCTAGACACAAGCAGGACCAACCCACTACCCTCCTATCACGGGGTCTAGGTCCCCGTTCAAACTTGGACTCCAAGCCCTCGCTCCTGAGTTCTGGACTCAGTGCAGTGCTTAGACCTCCACCATCCCCGTCTCCAATCAGTCAGTCCGGAAAGAGCCAGAACCTATGATAAGAGAGCAATGAGCCTTCCTGCGTCCATATACAAGTATGTGTTCAGGATAATAAATCTGTGACCTGCCTAGAATCCAATGCAACGGCCGATCCTTAACCGACACAGGCGGAACAATAATAGGATCAAATGCCAAACCAAGTCCAGATCCAAAGTACCATTCTACCCGGTCTTCAATTATCATTCATATATATTCCATGTGATAATAATATAGTAATAACAATAATATATTTCCTATCTCTCGCGAGTGACAGGCAATCACTCGAATTACCAGAGTCCTGTAGCATAGCAATCTACACGATCTTGTCATACTAGTAAGACTCATAGGATAAATATATTTATATGCAAGTGGATTTCATTCAACTCCTTGAAACTTAATGCACAAATATAATATAAAGTGCAGAAAAGTAGGGGTTATGCGCTGGGGCTTGCCTGGATAAAATATAACTGAAAGTTAGCATTCCATCTTTGTGACATGATCCAAAGCACCATCTTTCCAGCTACCCCTGATGACTCCGCGATCCATCGACGTCCCTATTATGGTATGCAATGCGATGCAGAGATGATGCAAAAGATAATTAACAAGGCAACAACAACTATTAAAACCGAGTACATAATACGAACTAACAAGCTAGCTCTAATGACAAATGTACTAATCTACGTATCACGTCGCCAAGTAATGCTTGTTCTAGAAAATGTTTTCGTTCTACTAACCCTCAATTATTTTTTACATTTGATTGATTAACTATATACTTTTGGACTAGGGCTCATTTAGTTACCTTAACAAACTAATTCCTATGAGGCTACAAAAATTACAGTGAGCACCTAACCATATGATGAACCTACCATAAAAAATTCATAGCATTTGGAGCAAGGAAACTAATTTAATTAATTACAACAACAATACATTAATTTTTAAGGCAAATTATTTTGCACTAAAGCATGTGATTTTATGCGTTCACTGCGTAGTATAATCTATGTAGAGTTAAACAAAAATTGGATTTGTCATTTTATGATTTTTATTTGATTTATTATGGATTTTACAAATCACAACCGATTAAAAGGGATTAATAAAAGTGAAAAAAGGAAAAAGGCTCACCGTCCATTACGGCCCAAGTCGGCCCAATCCGACGGGAGGCCAGCCCACGCGGCCAACCGGCGTGGCCAAGCCGGAGCAGGCCGGCCCACGCGGGGCGCACGGCACCAGGCCCAGGGACGGCGCAAGGCTGGCCTAGCTCGGAAGAGCCTAGGTGGGGACACACTTTTTGCATAATAGACCCTATAGTATTGTGAAAACCAACTCGAGATCTAGAGCACTATTTATATGAGTCATCCAATTTGTATCAAGCACCCTAGAAATGTTTGGCTTCTCCATTCCCCAGTCCTCACGAGCACCAGAGCAGAGCACGCTAGCGTGCTGTGGCTGTTCGGTGGCCAAGCTCGGTCGGGAAAGGCTCTACGGTGAGATGGTGCCGTAGGGGCTTTGTGGGGTCGCGCTGCACCGGTGGGCGCAAATAGCACCACCAGAGAAGCCCCGTGGTGGCTCAACCATGTGTGGCAGAGGTGTGCAGGGGTGATGGCGAACGACGCGTGCGATGGAGAGGGCGTCGGGCTTGGTTCCACCCCAACGGCATACGCGCGGGGCATAGGAGGTCAAGGTCGTTTTCTCCACTACTAGTCGTGTTTGGCTTGGGGGTGCTCCGAGCTGAGCTGGTCATGGACACACTCATGGCGGCATTCATGGGATGACTACGCGCGGTGGCCAGCGATGAGGCCGACCCAGTGAAGCGACGACAATACGGGGAAAACAGGGAGGCGAGGAAGGATCAAGGGCTCACCACAAACGCCACGTCAGGATTGGTTCCGGTGAAAACCGCGTGGAAGGTGCTGGCCACGTGCATGGCGGATCCGAGGCTCCGCAACGGTGGCGTCATCATCGTTCCCAGCAAACGAGGGCTCCACTGTGAACCTACTTAGTGGGAGATACCGTGACATCAATACGAAGCTAAAACATTGAAGATAGGGAAGATAAAACGAGAGTGGAGTTGTTCTTGGCTGAGCTCAAATCGATGGTCATGGCGGGCGGCAGCGGAGAAAACGGCACACATGTGCACACCGTTGAACTAATGGCTTCCAATC
The DNA here is from genome assembly GCF_019320115.1 of Miscanthus floridulus. Classification (NCBI taxonomy): domain Eukaryota; kingdom Viridiplantae; phylum Streptophyta; class Magnoliopsida; order Poales; family Poaceae; genus Miscanthus; species Miscanthus floridulus. The sequence goes on along the minus strand of NC_089580.1, from coordinate 41,027,229 downwards.
CATTTCGAGGCTCTATATAACCTCCTCATGGTGCTAGGGATTCAAGGAATTGGGGGGATATACCTTGTGCACGATGAATTTTGGACCAGAAGGGAGGGCGGTCGTGGCGTCCATGGCGTGCGTGCACTGGTTGTGGGCTTTGTAGCCAACTTGAGCAACGACAAGGGTGCTGCATGCTGGGGAAGGTGCAGGCATGGGTGGTTGCCATCTAGGCATGACGAACCAGCTGGAGGCGAACGAGAGAGAGAGCACGTGGGGGCGAGATTGGCGGCATGGCCGTGAGTTCTAGAGCTCTGCCATGGCATGCGCGTGGCTCGGTAGAGGCAAGCAGAGGGAGAGAGAGAAATAGCGTGAGGGCTCGGCCTCCACTAGAAGGCAGAGGGCAGTGCACAGCGCAGCATGGCACGTGTAGGGGCCTAGCGTGGTCGGCAGAGGCAGGCAAGCAGAGGCAGACAGAGACAAGCAGAGGCAGGAATGCAGAGGCAGCAGTACATCGAGTAGGTGGAGCGTGCGGACAAGAGCAAGCGGGACAAGGTAGTTGAGGTGAGCGGCTGAGATCACTCGCTACAGGCATACCGATTCACGAACAGAGCGCCAACGACACGGCTCACAGCGTGATCTAAGGAGGTTAGGGCAATTTTTGGAGTAACAACGCAACGTCAAACCACTCCACGAACTATACCATGCTATGACATCCGCAAAGGTGCAATCAATAGTGCCAAAACATGACGCTAGCGTTTAAGAATTTTAATCAAAATTTAAATTCTAATTTGATTCCTGAGCCATCAAAAATACTATGTAACAACATCTATTCACCAGTTCAACAGTTGCATTTTCCTCTACACAACATGTACATTAATTTTTATTTAAGTACCAATTACAAGTTATGTTTTATTTTTATTTATAATTTTTTTTAATACTTAATCAAATAAACAAGTCATTCGCTATTTATTTGCTATCAGGCATTTTTAAGCACTTTCTTCATACTTTTTCAAAACAAGCCCTAAACAACTTTTGTCCACAAAATTATTTAAAAGTTATTAAGCACCGAGACAAGTTGACTAGCAACACTTATTTGTTCGTTTTATTTACGAAAGCGAGTCACGCAAGATTCGTTTATGATTCCATGTGTCCTTTAAACTTTTAAACCGAAAAACTTGTTTTACTAATTACCCTTAGGCATTAACCTAGGTACTAAGCAAGCTCATAACATCCGAGGTGTTACAGGTTGGCACTGCTCACCTGGTGGCAGCAGCGAGGGCACGCGAGGCCGAAGACTAAGGCGAGGCTAGAGATGAAAGCACCGCTGGAGATAAGGGCGAGGCCAGAGCTGAGGGCAAGGATGACGGTGAGGCATTGATGAGGACGGAGGAGTGGGCGCAGACGATGGCGAGGGCGAGGGCGAGGGCGACTGTGTGGGCGACGCGACGGTGACGGCGACGGCGCGGACGACGGTGAGGCCGTGGGCGTAGGCGCGGACGACGGTGAGGTCGACGGCACGGACGACGGCGAGGGCGCGGGCACAGATGACGGCATGGGGGATTGAGCAAGCACGGCGTGGCAGCGACGGTGAGTGAAATTTCGGGGAAGAAGAAGAAAGAACACCCGTATATATACGGTAGAACCCTATAGTCCCGGGTTAGGCCACGAACCAGGACTAAAAGTTCTTTAGTCCCGGTTTGTGGCCCAACTCGGGACTAAAGCCAGATTTTGGCACGTAGCGAAACTACAGTTTACCCGACAGTTTCGTTTCCCGCCCTTACAACAGTTTTTAACATATCCTTTAATATAATAGGCTAAAAATTAGAAATTACGTAGTAAAAAATATAGCTCAAAAAATTACAATACAAAATTGCCTTCGTATCCTTTAAATGTTTAATAACATATGCTATAAATTATAGTTAGATTTTAAAAATTCAAATTTCAAAATCTAAGATTTTCAAACGACCATTTTTTTCTAAAATACGTAGGAGGACTATATATCATCTCATCGCATAGGACAACAGCTTCTTACAACGTCTCATGGCAGCTTACATACATAGACCTAGACTATCTTTTGCTGCTAAATAAAACTGACAGGATGGTATTAACCAATTTATATTCCAGGAATTTCTTTTATAATCAAACATAACTAAAAGATATTGATGGATCAAGAACAATAAATTTCTTGGACTGTTCTAACAGTCCTCAGAGCACCTATTACTGTATAACTAATTCACTAACCCTAAAATCTTGGTCCTCGCATTTTCTCTCTTGTATTTATTATTTTTTGTTAGAAAATTAAATATAGTCTTAAAAAACTAAATGTAATTAAGGTTTGAACTTTCCCCTTAAATAGTGTTGCATTGTTGGTTAGGTTCCTCGACTTGAATGGATGGTCGCATTTTTTAGGTTTATTTAAAGGAGAAATTGAGCTATCTTTTCAATGAAGTGATATGTCTATTAACAGTGAGGCGGCGATCTAGTTTCTCGTCAATTCTGAGATTTACCATCTTAGCTTTTAGTGCTCATAGTTTGGTAATGTGGGTTAACATACATGCATTTTGTGTGTGCATATTTATGAGCATCTACTTCTATAGTTTTTCGGGTTTTTTGAACTTTTATTGCTTAAGTCATGTCACATTGTTACCGCATATGTAAAATTTGAGGTAGCTACCATCATAAAGAAGAAATATGTAATAATCACTAAGAAACATGTGGACAATACTTGGTCAATTAAAATGCTTTAATTAAAGCTCCTTCCAGGACTATTATTCAAGCCTGACCCTTTTAAAACTGATCTTATCTGATGGTGCACCTTTCTATCATAGATCATAATCTTTAATTTATCAAGTTGTGCCATCTTGATCACAAGATGGTGTAGTTTTCTACCATAGATCACAAATCATTAGTTTAATTTCATAATCCTAGAGGTCACCCACCAGATCAAACTCTTTTTGCAGGGAAGGTTCCCCACTTTGTGACATAAATAGCCTACATTAGTTGAAACTAACGCCCTGTTCGTTTGGGCTTGTTTGGCTTATAAGCCGTGCTTTTTCAGCCAACGAACATTATTTTTCTCTCACACCAAATCAGCCGACATTACTTTCAGTCATGCCTTATCAGCCAAACAAACCCAAACGAACAGGGCGTAGATCAAACTTTTGAAAAACCACGACAACCAGAAAAACAACCTAATATGGAGGATGTGCAACTTGTTTGGCAGCACTCCGGATCCATAAACTCAAAGTTAATCAGATCCATTTATGATGGATCTGGAGCCCTACCAAATCGGACTAGCTCCAACTTTTTTATTTTCTTCTCCGTCCATCGCCTGCCTCCTCACTAACAGCAGACCTATCCCCTGACGAGTTTGCTAGTTGCCTCCCCACCCCAAAGTCGTCGCCTCTGCAAGAGTATGTGCCTCATCCAGCGTAGCCACCATTCCACATGGGCTTGTCATGTGTTGTTCTTCCTCTTTGAGCTCGCTAGTGGCCACAATCACACTTGCCAAGGAGGAGAACTGAGAGAGGTGCTTCTCTAGGACCGCACCTTCACACATGAGGTAGTGATGAATGAGGATTCAGATGGTAGAGCTTAGAGATGTGGTGCTATGGGAGGTGAAGTTCATGGTGTTGGAGATTATTCGACCGAGGAGGCAGAGCTTCAGGTAGCGATGTTTGGGGAGATAGGGGCTCGGGGTTGAGAAGGGAGCTCTACAGATCTAGAGTTGGAGCTACATTTTCCTAGCTCAAAGAAAATGTACTAGGAGGTGTCCTATTTGGTAGGGCTCCAATTAGATCTACGATGGATCTTAGATCTTTGGCCTAGCTAAACATAAAGGAGTGGAACTGGTAGAACAATGGAAGCATGTTAAACACGTCTACAAGGCCACAGGGTTGGTGCTCTCTTTAATTCGGTGTATCACCATGCAGGGACTGTGCTGTCTTTTATGTGATGAGAACAAGAGGTGCAGCTTATATATATGTAAAGAAGCTTCTTTAATTTTATTTTTGCAATGAATGTGAAGCTTCTTGCTCTTACATATATAGAAAATAATAAATGTCAAAAAAGCACGGTACTATATATATATATATATATATATATATATATATATATATATATATATAGGCGCTTAATTTGTGACAAGAAAACTCCCACACTGAGTATGAAAAAGTACATATATAGTATAAGATATTTTCTTATATATATAATAAAACAAAGTGAAAGGAAGTTTATTAAGCTATGCATATGTGTGTGTGTACGTGGCAAGCTAGCTCCGGTGATATGACTGATGCATCTATCAACGTCGTTTGTACAAGTTATAAAAAAAGGAAGGGCTAGCGTACGGACGCCTGTTTCGCGCACCCACGTGGGGGCCCATGCCGTCCGGACATCGCACGTGCCTCCTAACCCCACACGGAGACCGCTCGCGCCCCCTCTGCTTCCCCCGCTCAGAGCCTGCTGCGGCAGGTGAGTCCCCAACAGCAACACTCGATCTGTTTTGGAAACATTTGCAACATATATACGTGTGAAGACAGATGAAACACTTGAAACATGCGTTTGAAACACTTAAAATATGCGACTGAAACACTTGCAAAAACAACTAAAAACACGTAAAAGCCATTGAAAAACATATGCAACATCCACATAAAACACTTGCAACGTTTGTGTGAAACATATGCAACATCCAGATAAACGGACTTATAACATACGTTTGAAAAACATATGAAACATTTGGAACAGATGCTTGCAACATACGTGTATAACCATTACAACATATGAAACATCCCGATCTACTTTTGCAACATCCATATGAAACACTTGCAACATACCTCTGAAATATCTGAAACATTCGAAACATACTCTTGCAACATTCGCTTTCAAGCACAACATCTACTTGCTACTTGGACGAACGGAGGCTCGGTGTAGGGCTGGCCGCGCATACCAGTAGCATGTCGGAGGGCGGCACTAGCGCCGGCAATGTGTTGGCAGATATCCACCCTGGCGAGTGCTTGCAGGAGATGGAGGAAGGCGAGGTGGATGATGAGGTAGCATGGTTGGCTAGGTGGAGGGCCACCAGGGACGGCTCACCACGGTTATTGTCCTCTGGCGGCGATGAGCAGGAAAAAGGGGGCGGGGGGGGGGGGGGGGAATTTGCTCGGCGAGCATGCATAGGGGGGACTACGAGCCTAAGGCGTCGTTGGTGGAGCTAGGAGTGGGGCGCGAGAGGTCCAGAAGGAAAGGAAGCAACAGCGACTGGGGAGCTTCAAGCTCGATCGGCCTTGTCCGCGCGTGCGAGCAGCAACTAGAGAGGGAGAGAGAGCAGCGCGACGAGAGAAGGGAGTGCGTGACAGAGGGGGGAGCAGGCATATTGGGCTCCACAGGCCCAGGAAGGCTAACACATGCGGTAGGGCACAGTGGAGAGGGTGGCCGGCGTCGGGCGACGAGCAGGAAGTCGGAGCGAGCGATGCCGGGTGAACAAGAAAGAAAAGCGGACGAGTAATACGGATATTTAGGAGAGAAATTGGTACTTTACCTTCCGTGAATAGAGGGATGTGAAGCTGTTAGACCGCCAAGTTGTGTCTGGAGATTAAAGCCGTCTGGACGGCCTAATCCTATTGATTTCGAAAGAAAGAAAAAACGTTTGTGCAGTACACTGTACAGCAATTGGCCGGTGAACCCATACTATTGTAGCCCTGTGCCGTTATTGTGTGGTCACACAACTTTAGTGAAAGTGTCGTTGTATGATGTGTACCCATTTCACCATCGATCTATCTGGATGTACGTACGCTTTATATAAAAGTTAGATTAGATGTGCACCCGTACACACAATGCAATGCAATCATCTCTCACTGATATATGGCTCGCTCGTGCAAATACTGTTGTGGGCGGCGCGCGATCGATGTGGATGTTTTCAGTTGCACCTGTATGTTGTCCAACCAAGCAATGTAAAGTAATATAAAGCCTACACTAGCTACACACGTATCATATCGTACGTATTGTATGCCGCATGTGCGCCGGAAAATATATAGTACTACTCGTGTGTAAGTATGCATTCATACAGACAGGCAGGTCCACGTTTCGAAAAGAGAAAAAAGCGGTATGTACTTTGGTTCTTTGGCTGTTGATGATATACCGCACGTTTTAAGTACATGCACGTATATATGCATCCAGCATGTACAATACCCTATCCCCGTAAAAAAAAATAAAAGAAGGGCTATTATTGGCCTTGATGATATTAATTGATCGAGTGCACTTTATTTTTCACTTGACAAATAAGTATCTCAGTAGCATATATATTCATGGGTTCACTGTACAAAAGACTACTGCATGCAATAGCTATAGCTATAGTAGGATCGGGGTCCACATCTTGAGGTTATATATGTCCAAGAAATTAAATACATATTAATTAGAGGGTACTGCCATCAGTGGTAAATAGTAGATCTCTAGATTTAGGTTGCATGCATTGGTGAAGCATAGCCATGGCGTTTTCCTAGCCCATCTCTCTTTACTACTTATACTTAGATCCAATTTGTTGCTAGAAAAAAAAAACTCTAGCTGATCAAACAACCTAGCTTATATTCTAGCTTATAGCTCATTTTTAACTATTCATCAACCACACCTAACTTATTATGAAAAGTTATTAGCTGGTTTTCGTCCTTGGCTGTTGCAACATATATAAAGTCTGATCCTAACAGAACCTTAGCCACACGGAAGCTAAGAAGGGTAAGCCCATTGGTATAGCAGCTAGAGCAATGATGCAACATAGAAGGAACTAACCATTGACACCGTCATCCTCTAGGCCTTCCACATTGTGTAAGTGTACAATAATGCTAGAAAAATATCAGATCCTAGCTACTAGAAAGAAGTTGTCATCGATCTTGCTATACTACATCGTTAATTAAGCATCACTTGATTACATTTTGTTGACCCTATCAACCAGGTGGCAGACCCAAGGCTCAGCGACCCAGAGCGTTTGCGCGGGCTCCGCGCTGGCGTACATTTACTAGTGCATGACTGGATAGCAATCTTGGTTGGGAAACCCCAACCAGAACTACGAATTCAGGGCTAAAGGTCTGTCCTTTAGTCCCGGTCTCTCCAACCGGGATTGATTTGGGACTTTTAGTTCTGGTTGGTAATACCAACCGGTAATAAAGGCGGCTCCAGCCCGGGCCTCAGGCGCTGCCACATATTAGACCTCCAGCCCAGGTTGGTGACTGAATGTCTCTTTTTTTTTTCCTTTTTTTCTTTTCTTTTCTTTTACAGTTTCTTTACATTGAATATTGTACACACATATTAAGAGTGAAACTAATTAAGTAAGATGTTATATATATATATATATATATATATATATATATATATATATATATATATATATATATATATATATATATATATATATATATTACAATGATCATCCATCCCACAATCAAATTTCATACAAATCATAATAAATTTAAACCAAGTTATTACACACTGCATGTCCAATTACTCCCCAAAGTTCATGCAAACATAGTATGTCACCACCGCTACCTAATGAAGTTGACTTTCTCGTATTTTCAATTCGGTGAAGTGTAGGTCACCGATGTTGTATCAAAAACATCATTGATGAAGACCAACACATTAACTAGTGCACTCTCTCTTGTTTCACAACTACGAGCACAGGGTCTACTAACAACGTTTAACGGTGCTCGACAAGTCGGTGGGTCTCCCCTCTTAGTCGCAAGCAGCTTTGCCTGAAATCCTTCCATAATGAGTGTTGGTCATTCATGAGCATATTTTCAATCATAACCCAATTGATACATTATCTGGTTTAGAATGGCTTCAAAACTGCACCCTTTGTAAGTTAAGTCATAGTCCTCAACCTATAAGTGTTGGCAGAAAAAAGGTTATGAGAACAAAGCTTTGCAACATATAACAACAAATCCAGATATAAGTTATGAGTTTGAGTTCGACTTTACCACATCATTTCGGTTGTTTCGAGCAATGCTTGCACAAAAGCCCTCAACATCATGATGCATGTCCGCATTTATAGCTTGTATCAGCACGGAGGATAGTGTAGGCAAGGTGTACCCAATATTCGCAAGCTTAGTTACACATGCAATGACAACATATTTTTGTGCAATAGTCTGCTAGGGTGCCTTTATTCTCATCTCTGAGATTTATACAACACCTCTACTCATCCTAGCGGCGATGGAAAAGCCATTATCAACATGAAAGGTCTGAACAACCAATTTCTGAACCCCAAAATTTTAGATTGTCTCTTTAAGCCAAATGATTGGATCAATTACCTACGGTACATTTAAGAATCACATATATATACATATTAGAAAATATATTTATACAACCGTATTTGACATATTAATTTATTGGAAACATATAGAGTTGCTTACTATGCTTGGATGATTAAACGGTAAATTCAGCAACACTGGATCGAATCCCATCCACTTTACATAACCGCTGAAACCTATGACTTACTGCGGAGGGAGACGATTACGTCCAGCCATCTCTTCTCACTAAAGTCAATATATCAAAAATCATATCACTAGAGGCAATATTAAATTTTTTCATAAGTCTATAAATATCAAAATTCACATAACTAAACCGTATATATCAAAATTCAAATCACTGTAGTCAATATTTATTATATACCAAAATTCATATATGTATGTCACTGAAGTCAATTTTTTTATAAGTCTATTTATACCAAAATTCACATCAATAAACCCTATGTATCAAAATTCAGCATCTGTCCATATATATATATATATATATATTAAAATTGATATATCAAAATATATATCACTAAAGCAAATTTATATCAAAAAATATATATTTTTCATGGTTGAGTGCTCGGTTTCACACAACAGGAAGGGATGAGATCGATGTGGTTGTGTGGCAGAACCGCCTAATCTAATGCCTCCCAGGAGTACTTGTCTTCCATTAGACACTAAGTACTCAAGGGAGCACACCAAATTACGTAGTTCCATCGAGCACACCCCAGAGAAGAACTCGAAAATCTATATTTTTCCATCAGGATCACAAATGAGAGAATAAAGCTTACAATATTTTAGCCATTTCTTACATCACTTTTCATGCAACATCAAGTATAATATTTATTGTTATAACAGCGGAATGGAATCATGTTATCAGAGTTATGAATAATTTAATTTAATAGCGAAATATAAACATGTGATCAGAGTTATAGCAGAAATAAATATCTATTCCCGACATGATGAAGCATTGATATATAAACTATGACAACAGATTATAAAACTTCTATTTATAAAAACATTTAGTGAGAGTTATAAATAAAAACTATGATCGCAGCGTAAATGAATCCTCTCTGAGCTCATTAGGAGGAATCCACACGCAAGGGTCAGCTCTAGCATCCATCTGTCACCTGCAGCAGGGGAAAATAAAACCCCGAGTACTAAATTATACTCAGCAAGACTTACTCGACAGAGGAAAGAAAAGGACTTCAAGAGTATCCAAGGCTATCTGGCTTGTGGGTTTATTACATCTACAGGAAACATTACTAAGCGTGCGTCCTTATATTCAATTTTATTAGCAGTCAGCATTAGTTCATTAACTAACCATTCTATGTAAGCACATGTGCTACTTTCAAATAGATGGTAAGCAATCAGAATCATTTTACCATTTTTCATCTTCTAGTTCTTACTACGGTGCTAGATTATAGACAAGTCATACCGGATCGCCGACGATTTGTGAATCAATATGTCCAGCTAGGTACCCTAAAACACACACCCTGCTTGTACCCTAGACACAAGCAGGACCAACCCACTACCCTCCTATCACGGGGTCTAGGTCCCCGTTCAAACTTGGACTCCAAGCCCTCGCTCCTGAGTTCTGGACTCAGTGCAGTGCTTAGACCTCCACCATCCCCGTCTCCAATCAGTCAGTCCGGAAAGAGCCAGAACCTATGATAAGAGAGCAATGAGCCTTCCTGCGTCCATATACAAGTATGTGTTCAGGATAATAAATCTGTGACCTGCCTAGAATCCAATGCAACGGCCGATCCTTAACCGACACAGGCGGAACAATAATAGGATCAAATGCCAAACCAAGTCCAGATCCAAAGTACCATTCTACCCGGTCTTCAATTATCATTCATATATATTCCATGTGATAATAATATAGTAATAACAATAATATATTTCCTATCTCTCGCGAGTGACAGGCAATCACTCGAATTACCAGAGTCCTGTAGCATAGCAATCTACACGATCTTGTCATACTAGTAAGACTCATAGGATAAATATATTTATATGCAAGTGGATTTCATTCAACTCCTTGAAACTTAATGCACAAATATAATATAAAGTGCAGAAAAGTAGGGGTTATGCGCTGGGGCTTGCCTGGATAAAATATAACTGAAAGTTAGCATTCCATCTTTGTGACATGATCCAAAGCACCATCTTTCCAGCTACCCCTGATGACTCCGCGATCCATCGACGTCCCTATTATGGTATGCAATGCGATGCAGAGATGATGCAAAAGATAATTAACAAGGCAACAACAACTATTAAAACCGAGTACATAATACGAACTAACAAGCTAGCTCTAATGACAAATGTACTAATCTACGTATCACGTCGCCAAGTAATGCTTGTTCTAGAAAATGTTTTCGTTCTACTAACCCTCAATTATTTTTTACATTTGATTGATTAACTATATACTTTTGGACTAGGGCTCATTTAGTTACCTTAACAAACTAATTCCTATGAGGCTACAAAAATTACAGTGAGCACCTAACCATATGATGAACCTACCATAAAAAATTCATAGCATTTGGAGCAAGGAAACTAATTTAATTAATTACAACAACAATACATTAATTTTTAAGGCAAATTATTTTGCACTAAAGCATGTGATTTTATGCGTTCACTGCGTAGTATAATCTATGTAGAGTTAAACAAAAATTGGATTTGTCATTTTATGATTTTTATTTGATTTATTATGGATTTTACAAATCACAACCGATTAAAAGGGATTAATAAAAGTGAAAAAAGGAAAAAGGCTCACCGTCCATTACGGCCCAAGTCGGCCCAATCCGACGGGAGGCCAGCCCACGCGGCCAACCGGCGTGGCCAAGCCGGAGCAGGCCGGCCCACGCGGGGCGCACGGCACCAGGCCCAGGGACGGCGCAAGGCTGGCCTAGCTCGGAAGAGCCTAGGTGGGGACACACTTTTTGCATAATAGACCCTATAGTATTGTGAAAACCAACTCGAGATCTAGAGCACTATTTATATGAGTCATCCAATTTGTATCAAGCACCCTAGAAATGTTTGGCTTCTCCATTCCCCAGTCCTCACGAGCACCAGAGCAGAGCACGCTAGCGTGCTGTGGCTGTTCGGTGGCCAAGCTCGGTCGGGAAAGGCTCTACGGTGAGATGGTGCCGTAGGGGCTTTGTGGGGTCGCGCTGCACCGGTGGGCGCAAATAGCACCACCAGAGAAGCCCCGTGGTGGCTCAACCATGTGTGGCAGAGGTGTGCAGGGGTGATGGCGAACGACGCGTGCGATGGAGAGGGCGTCGGGCTTGGTTCCACCCCAACGGCATACGCGCGGGGCATAGGAGGTCAAGGTCGTTTTCTCCACTACTAGTCGTGTTTGGCTTGGGGGTGCTCCGAGCTGAGCTGGTCATGGACACACTCATGGCGGCATTCATGGGATGACTACGCGCGGTGGCCAGCGATGAGGCCGACCCAGTGAAGCGACGACAATACGGGGAAAACAGGGAGGCGAGGAAGGATCAAGGGCTCACCACAAACGCCACGTCAGGATTGGTTCCGGTGAAAACCGCGTGGAAGGTGCTGGCCACGTGCATGGCGGATCCGAGGCTCCGCAACGGTGGCGTCATCATCGTTCCCAGCAAACGAGGGCTCCACTGTGAACCTACTTAGTGGGAGATACCGTGACATCAATACGAAGCTAAAACATTGAAGATAGGGAAGATAAAACGAGAGTGGAGTTGTTCTTGGCTGAGCTCAAATCGATGGTCATGGCGGGCGGCAGCGGAGAAAACGGCACACATGTGCACACCGTTGAACTAATGGCTTCCAATCCATTTCGAGGCTCTATATAACCTCCTCATGGTGCTAGGGATTCAAGGAATTGGGGGGATATACCTTGTGCACGATGAATTTTGGACCAGAAGGGAGGGCGGTCGTGGCGTCCATGGCGTGCGTGCACTGGTTGTGGGCTTTGTAGCCAACTTGAGCAACGACAAGGGTGCTGCATGCTGGGGAAGGTGCAGGCATGGGTGGTTGCCATCTAGGCATGACGAACCAGCTGGAGGCGAACGAGAGAGAGAGCACGTGGGGGCGAGATTGGCGGCATGGCCGTGAGTTCTAGAGCTCTGCCATGGCATGCGCGTGGCTCGGTAGAGGCAAGCAGAGGGAGAGAGAGAAATAGCGTGAGGGCTCGGCCTCCACTAGAAGGCAGAGGGCAGTGCACAGCGCAGCATGGCACGTGTAGGGGCCTAGCGTGGTCGGCAGAGGCAGGCAAGCAGAGGCAGACAGAGACAAGCAGAGGCAGGAATGCAGAGGCAGCAGTACATCGAGTAGGTGGAGCGTGCGGACAAGAGCAAGCGGGACAAGGTAGTTGAGGTGAGCGGCTGAGATCACTCGCTACAGGCATACCGATTCACGAACAGAGCGCCAACGACACGGCTCACAGCGTGATCTAAGGAGGTTAGGGCAATTTTTGGAGTAACAACGCAACGTCAAACCACTCCACGAACTATACCATGCTATGACATCCGCAAAGGTGCAATCAATAGTGCCAAAACATGACGCTAGCGTTTAAGAATTTTAATCAAAATTTAAATTCTAATTTGATTCCTGAGCCATCAAAAATACTATGTAACAACATCTATTCACCAGTTCAACAGTTGCATTTTCCTCTACACAACATGTACATTAATTTTTATTTAAGTACCAATTACAAGTTATGTTTTATTTTTATTTATAATTTTTTTTAATACTTAATCAAATAAACAAGTCATTCGCTATTTATTTGCTATCAGGCATTTTTAAGCACTTTCTTCATACTTTTTCAAAACAAGCCCTAAACAACTTTTGTCCACAAAATTATTTAAAAGTTATTAAGCACCGAGACAAGTTGACTAGCAACACTTATTTGTTCGTTTTATTTACGAAAGCGAGTCACGCAAGATTCGTTTATGATTCCATGTGTCCTTTAAACTTTTAAACCGAAAAACTTGTTTTACTAATTACCCTTAGGCATTAACCTAGGTACTAAGCAAGCTCATAACATCCGAGGTGTTACAGGTTGGCACTGCTCACCTGGTGGCAGCAGCGAGGGCACGCGAGGCCGAAGACTAAGGCGAGGCTAGAGATGAAAGCACCGCTGGAGATAAGGGCGAGGCCAGAGCTGAGGGCAAGGATGACGGTGAGGCATTGATGAGGACGGAGGAGTGGGCGCAGACGATGGCGAGGGCGAGGGCGAGGGCGACTGTGTGGGCGACGCGACGGTGACGGCGACGGCGCGGACGACGGTGAGGCCGTGGGCGTAGGCGCGGACGACGGTGAGGTCGACGGCACGGACGACGGCGAGGGCGCGGGCACAGATGACGGCATGGGGGATTGAGCAAGCACGGCGTGGCAGCGACGGTGAGTGAAATTTCGGGGAAGAAGAAGAAAGAACACCCGTATATATACGGTAGAACCCTATAGTCCCGGGTTAGGCCACGAACCAGGACTAAAAGTTCTTTAGTCCCGGTTTGTGGCCCAACTCGGGACTAAAGCCAGATTTTGGCACGTAGCGAAACTACAGTTTACCCGACAGTTTCGTTTCCCGCCCTTACAACAGTTTTTAACATATCCTTTAATATAAATAGGCTAAAAATTAGAAATTACGTAGTAAAAAATATAGCTCAAAAAATTACAATACAAAATTGCCTTCGTATCCTTTAAATGTTTAATAACATATGCTATAAATTATAGTTAGATTTTAAAAATTCAAATTTCAAATCTAAGAAATTCAAACATAGTTTTTCTTGACAATATGATTTCAAATAAAAAAGTTGTTAACTACAAAGTTGCATAACCTTTTGAGATCTACAACTTTCATTTTGGTCATTTCTCCATTTGAGGACATTAATCGAATTTCAAATTTTAGAAATTCAAACATAGTTTTCCTCGACAAAATGATTTCAAATCAAAAGGTTTTCAACTATAAAGTTGTGTAACTTTTCGAGATCTACAACTTTTATTTTAGTCATTTCTTCATCTGACAAAGTAGTAGTGTATATTGTTCATAAATTTACATCTCCCTCTTATAGTTACTATAACTATACAATAAATTTATGAACACTGTACACTACCACATTATCGGACGAAGAAATGATCAAAATAAAAGTTGTAGATCTTGATCAGTTCTACAACTTTTATGTTTATGAATTTCCCAGATGAATTCATTTACTTCTACAAAATGTTGTTTGAAGTTGACATTTTTTAAGAATCAAATTTTGAATTGATAAAACAAATTTACATGAAAAATGACCAAAATTAAAGTTGTAAGAACATAATAAATTAATAGAGCATGAATTTAGAAAAATTTAAGGAAAAAATCATTAAATTTGAAGTTAGTATCACGGAAAAAGACTAGTTACAAGTTTTAGCCAGAGATTAAAAAGAGAAATCAAACTTCTTTAAAAATTTAATTTCAAACAAAATTTTGAGCATAGCTTTCCTTGACAAGATGACTTCAAATGAAAAAGTTGTCAACTACAAAGTTATATAACTTTTCAAGATCTATAACTTTTGTATTGATTGTTTCTCTGATTTTTTATTTGTATATGCATTTCAATCCTACACGAGTTAAATTTCAATCCATACAAGCATAATTATAATATCCATACAAATAAATCTAATGAATATAATTAACTTGCATACAAACATAATTAAAATATCCATACAAATAAACCAAATTAAACATAACCATTTGAATAAACCTAATTAAATATAACAGTACGAATAAACCTAACTAACACATGGATCCTACAACCCTAGCTTGTCTCCACTGCCAGTAGCGTATGTCTCGGATTATGTAACTACGGTCATTATCTATGTAATGCAAGGCCCACACTACAACACTCTCCATTGCCTTACAATGCCGAGGACATGGCATCCCATAGATGTAGCCTACTATCGGACTATCGATGACTTGGTTCTGCCTAAATCTCATGCAATACTGGATGCCAGCTGTCGTCCTCTGGCCCATTGCTTCCACGAAGTCCCAGGCATACCCCATTTGCTTAAGAGCTTGCGTGAGAATGGGCTACAAGCCACATGTAGCATTCGTAAAATCATAGAGCAAAACCTGCAAGCGGACAAACAAAAAATATCAGAAAGTGTTCATATAATAATAAGAATAAATAAACATTACTCTCATATCATACACGACGTACCACATCCATATGGTTGAATGTTGCGTGCCTCTCGCTTACTCACGGCACGTCCAGACTATGCTCACGTAAAGCTTCCATCTAAAAGGACTAGAAATTAGGCATACGGTAGCCAATTCGCTCAATTGCGTGCAAAGAAAGCGGCACAACATCAATCTAGGCGCCTATCTTAGTCGGCGACTGTCGGCCAGTCTGCACGATGTCCTGGCACACCTCATTATTGTACCTAATGGGGATGTAGAAGGCGAGACTACACGTCCATAACTCGTCTCCTTCATCATTCATGACCTCACTTGTCATCGTCTCGAAGATGTCCCACACCCCGAGCAGCCATAGTGCTGCTTCTAGCCACTTGACCGGTTTTATAGTCTGTGACATATGCAACAATCATGTTATGAATGAATGTATATATGCAAAAAATTATATTAGCACGCAAAACTTAAAATATTCCATACTATTGATGGGTCTAGGTGACGCGGAACGGCCCTATCTGGCGATGGCGCAAATGAAAGATCGCCAGGGTGGAAACCTGGTTCCTGTGGCTTGGGAAGTTCACCGCCATTCATTGTAACTAAAAAAACTGAAAAAAACATCCCAATAAATATAGAACCCCCATATAAATATACCCTGCAACAATATATATTAGAGAAACATATAAAAAATAAATCATTAAGATATATATATATATATATGTATGTATGTATGTATGTATGTATATATATGCATGCCAAGTAACTTAAACATTTTGCACATAATTTTTTAACAATTATTAACTCTCATCAAGAAATAATGTTGCTAACAAAGATCTAGAAAACAATAAATGTTTGAGGTTATGTAAAAATGATGTATAAATAAAAATAAAATCCACCATTATTATTCCTAATCTAAAAAACCACATATTTGAATATTTCTACGCTTATTACTAAAGCATGAAATGATCTACATTATTAGCAATAAAAGATTAGAAGATGAAGTTGCTAACCTTTAGAAGATTGAAGATCAAGCCGGCGGCCGAAAGCAAGAACTTGCTCCCCAAAGCAAGAACACAGATGAACAATAAGCAAAGACCAAGATTTGACCGGTGTGTCTCGGACTGGGAGGACAGTGGAAGCGGGTATATATAGATGGGGACCTTTAGTCCTGGTTGGTGGAGCCTACCGGGACTAAATGATCAATCTATAGTTTCGGTTGAAGCCAAAACCCGGGATAAAAGGTCAGCGGGATCTTTGGTCCCGGTTGGTGGTTTCAACAGGGATTGAAAGGCAACCTTTAATCCCAGTTTGAACCACAAACCGGGACTAAATGTCCATGCTGCAAAAGTCTGCTGCATTATTCGTTGAGCAGAGGATTCTAGTTCTGGTTGGTGGTTTCAACTGGTGCTAAATCTTCTATTACTCTCGGACCAAATTTTGGTCGGGACTAAAGTCAAAAACCGAAAGTCTGTTGGTATATATTCAACACATCGCACTCATCTGCAAGCTTAAAAACGTACAACCTCATCAGTGTCTTGAGTTTTCCCTGGCTCCATTTGAGCACAGGGTTCGCTACTACTATCAACCAATAAAAAAACGAAGCCAAGTTTATGTCTCACGCTTCTTGGTCACCTAGCTTTAAGCGGGTTAGTTTTTCTAATCTTCAAGCACTAAAGCATCGTTGTTGCGTCGCTTCCAATATTTTTGGCATCGACATCACTACCAGCACGCAGTGTGTGGAGCAGTGCTCTCTCTCTCCACAAAGGGATGCTTTCATAGCGCACAGGTGTTGAGCAGTGACCCCTCGGCGTCCAACAAATTCATTTATTATGAGCACCGAGGAAGTAGTCATATGTTAGAGAGACTTGTTTTATGACTTATTTGGATGCACTTTAAACTATGCTAATACATATGGATTGAAATAGATTTGGAGCTTGTTTGGCTACATTCATGTCATCCTCAATCCACGTGGATTATAATAGATTGAGACAAAAATTAGTTAATTTTTCATCTAGTCAATCCTAATACATTTGAATTGAGGTGGGCCAGATGAGTGCGGCCAAACAGCAAAACAAAATCTTCAAGGACGATATGAGATCGGCCATCAGTGCATCATAGTGTGATGATGGTATAGTTGGCCAACGGGCCGGCCCAGCCCATAGGTGGCTGTGCCTCCCGTGCCATGCCCCTCCAGGCGTCGTGTTTGGCCTTCGGCCTAAGCATGGCCCTACGGGCCATAATTCGTGTCGTGCTGGCCCACGAAGTACGGCCAGAACTATGGGTCGGGTTGGCCCAAAGCCCGGTGATCTTAAGTCGCCTCAAAATTCTTCTCATCCAACAGTTAGCATAGATTCATTCATTCAAATTTCATAATCTCAACTCACAAGTCAAGAACTTCTAAGTCACAAACTGATCACAGATTCAACACTCAGCAAACTCCAAATGACCAAATTCTTCTCAGATTCTAATTTCTAAGTCAAGAACTGAGCAAACTCCAAAATTTATCTCATTCTCATCCAACAGACCAACACTCAGCCACAAACTGATCACACAGAGATTCTAACTTCTAAGTCAAGAACTTAGCAAACTCCAAATGACAAAATCCAACAAAACAAAAGGCACCAAAGGATATAAGATAAATGAGCTATTTGTGCAATGCCGCCTCATTAAAAACCTTTCTAGGTAAAACTTACCCTTGTGAGAAACCCTAGAAAGAGAAAAAGAGTGCAGCACAGCTCTTAATAACTCTTCCATCATTGTTCAAAGGTCCCAAGTTACACTTATCAGTCATAGATGACAGATACAAAATGGAGATAACAGATTAACTACCAGCGGCCCTAGTCCTAGATGTACCAGCCCTAGATGAACTAGCCCCAGCCCCAGATGAACCAGCCCCAGCCCCTGATGAACCAGCAGTACCAGCAGCCCCATCTGCATCATCATCGAGGTATAGATTCTTGAAGGAGTCCTCTAGCTCTTGGTTGTTAACAGTATGTTGTAATCTGCTCTCTCCCAACTCCCAATCCTTTATGTAGGCCAGCATCTCCAAAGTTTCAGGCAATAGGCGGTGTCACCGCTCTTCGATTATCCTTCCTGTCAAGCTAAAACATAATTCCGAAGAGACAGTAAAAACAGGAACAGACATAATATCTCTAGCTATTATAGATAGGATTGGATAGGTTAGTTTGTGGTCACGCCACCAGAGAAGTAAATCAAAATCATGCTCATATGCAGTGACATTGTCACTATCCAGATAAACTAAGAGCTCATTAGCAGTAGAAGCAGATAAAGATAAAGTGGGGGCACAAGCAGGGGAAGAACCAACAACAGATCTAGGGCCTCCAAAGATTCTTCCCCATGCCTGTTTTCTCTTACCTGTATGGCTTGCAGGTTGTGCAACCCTTTGACTCATAGCTGCACCAAACTTTCTCTCATATTTGTTAAATAACTTGTAAATTTCAGTTTTCACATCAGCATAATATGAAGTATAATCATAACCAGTGCTCTCTTTAAGTAATTCCAGGACTCTAAATAAACCTATCATCTTAGCTCTAGGATCAAGAATGAATGCAAATGAATATAACAAAGGTATATGCTGTCAGTATTTAAAGAATTTAATCTTCATAGGATATACAACAGCAATTAGATTTTGATCTTTTTCACTTACATGTAAATGAGAAGCAATTTATAGCAGATGGTGCAGGATAAGTGGACTAGTTGGATAGTAAACACCAGAAAGAACAACAGTGGAGTCATAAAAGAGTTCCAGAAACTCTAATATCTTTTCAGCTATATACCAATGCCTTGCAAACAATAATTTAGAGCCATAATTGGAATTAATGAATACAGAAAAAAACATGCTTATATGGAACCAAGTGTTTAAGCATAAGATATGTAGCATTCCGTTGAACATCCATATCTAAGCCAAACTTTCTAGGTCTAATACCCTGATCAGTACAGTAGTTCTTAAACATAGCAATTCTTTGATTAGAGGAATTTAAGAAGTTAATAGCAGTTCTAAAATCTTCTGTGTAAGGTTTGAACCTCTTTAAACCAGATTTTACAATCAGATTAATGATATGATAAGCACAACATTGATGCACAAGACTGTACTTACGCTTAGAAGGATCAACAGGCTCACGTGTAGAATCAAGACCTAAATAACCAACAAATATAGGTGTCAAAGTTTCCATAGCCTTAGCATTAGAAGAAGCATTGTCTAGAGTTACAGAGAAAATCTTATCAATGAGACCAAACTCCTCAACCACATAAGCAATTCTTTCAACAATATTTTCACCAGTACGTTTCACCTCAATCAACCTAAGCCCAATAAGCTTTTTCTGTAACTCCCAATCAACACTAACAAAATGAGCAACAACACTAATGTAATCCTCCTTAGCATTACCAGACCAAATGTCTGATGTCAGAGCAATAGAGAAAGCAACAGACAACATAAAATTCTTAAGCATATTATGACGTTCAGTAAACAGTTTACTCAAATCTCTAGTGATGGTCTGTCTAGATACTTTAACAAACCTAGGATTATGAGCACGAACAATGTAATCCTCCTAGGCCTCTGTCTCACCAATACCTAACGGCAAATCAAGCCTAGCAATTAAACGACATAATTCTGATCTAGCAACATCAGGTTTATAGTCGCAGTTATGCACACAACCATCAGCATTATAAGCAAGCCTAGACTAAACCCTAGCAGCTTGATCAGTTTTCTGCCTACAAGATTTCTAGTGCCTCTTCAAGTGCCCAGTGCCAGCATTAGATCTAGCAGACAAAGTATGCTTACACATTTTGCAGGTAGCTTTAGTGCAAATTTTTCTACCATTCACAGTCTCATCAAAATCAGCCCACACAGCATATTTACGCTTACCAACAGCAGTTCTAGAAGAGGTACCAGTACTAGCAACAGATGGAGTTAAGCTGTTGGAGCAGACCGGGGGCCCAATCGCCGTCGCCCCTTCACCACCGCCGCCATCCAGACCGAACAAGGCAGCAGCGTCCTCTTGGGTGTCGTCGTCGTCCTCAGGTGCTAGGCCTGCCGCGATGAGATCGTCGTTGCCGGTGAGCGGCCAGACACTATCGTCATCAGCACCAGCCATGGCGCCCTCGACCGCGAAGGGCTCTCCAGCATCGTTCCTCAACGGTGCGCGGGGCCGCCTTGGTCGCTCTATGCCACAGCTAGAGGACGACGCATCGGCTACCGACCTGCGTAAAGACATGGAGGAGGAGGAAAACAATATATCAGAATAGATCATAAACCATTCATCAATGGAAGAAGAGAAGGGTTAGGGTTAGGGTTAGGGTTAGGGATGTACCTGCCAATCGGAGCCCGGTGCCAAAGAAGACGAGGGCCACCCAGAGAAGACGACAGTAAGGTTAGAAGGACGGTGAGCGGTGGAGGAGGGGCAGACGGGGATACGAACTCACATAATCACCCAGGTCTAGAGGGGAGATATGGATAGGGAGAAGGGAGAGGCGGAGAGGGAGCAGGGAGGGGATCAGGTAGGAGTAGTAGAGAGCTGCTCGCCGACGGCAGGCGGGGTTAGGGTAGGGTTAGGGTTAGGGTTAGGGATGTACCTGCGCAACCGGAGCCCGGTGTCGGAGAAGACGAGGGCCACCCAGAGAAGACGACACACCAGTTAGAAGGACGGCAAGCTGCGGAGGAGGGGCAGACGGGGACACGAACTCACATGGTCACCGAGATCTAGAGGGGAGATAGGGATAGGGAGAAGGGAGAGGCGGAGAGGGAGCAGGGAGGGGATCAGGTAGGAGAAGTAGGGAGCTGCTCGCAGGCGACAAGTGGATCGTCGAGGTCACCTCACCAGAGTCGGGGAGGACGAAGCCGAGAGCGAGACTGCGAGGGCGAGACCGCGAGAGCCGAGAGCGAGGCGAGGCGAGTGAAATGAGCTAGGGTTCGGGTGTGAGAGCCGCCGCGGTTGCGACGTGCGCTTATATATGAGGAGGGGGGAGCCGGGGACGGTGGGCCGACCGCGCTGGGCCGTGGGGAGGGGAGGAGGAGTGGGGAGGGGGAGGGGGGAGGCCGGGCCGCTGCCGGGCCGACTGACGTAGGCCGGGTCGTGCCGTGCCAGCCCACGGGCCTAAGCAGCGGCCCAGGCACGGCCTGCTCCCTCGGGCCGGGCCAGCCTGGGCCCGCGCATCACCGGGCCATGCCGTGCTCGTGCCGGGATAAAAAAGCCGACTTCGTGCTATGCAGTTGTGTCTCGGGTTCCGTAGACATTTATAGATGACGGTGAAGAACGCCATCAGTACATGACACTGCATGAGAACAGTGGCAACAGTTGGACTAGGATATGATGGATCATCGGAGAGGCCGTACAAAAGACGCAGCACACGTGTCCAAAAAAACATGCTTGATGACACAGCAACTCAACTAGCTGATGATGGAGCTCAAAAATGACACTGTACATTTTTATCTGTAGCCGGCGCACGTGTCAAAATATACTTGCATGCAGCAATATCCTGGTATAATAAACAAATTACGAAGCAATGTAATTGTTTTTTTTACCCGTATAAAAACTCTCCGGAAATGAGATGACATTAGGTCATATTTTGGCACGTCATAAATACAATGTAGCGAGCCATATGCGGTGTCCAAGCTACGTAGTGGCCTGTGGATGCGGATGCACCCTAAAAAAATTGAAAAATCATCAAATTTTCACCATGAATTTTCACACCTACAAGAGAAGTGCACCCTCTCATAGGGAGCTTATTATATACTGGTGGTTGCTCTCAAAAGAGCGAGATTGCTTACTGTACTGGCGGTTGCTCTAAAAAAGAAAGATATAGCTTACTGGTTAAGGTTGTAATAATGCATCCATGCATATTGGCGGCAAAAGCACAAAGCAAAGCAAAGGGGTGTGTGTGCGCGCGCGCGCGCATGCATGGCAGCCGCCGTACGTAGATCTACCACATGATGAACTAACAGCCGACATGCATCGGGACCGCAAAAACACAATACTGTACTAGTGACTGTGTCGTCAACTCAAATGTACTGTCTGCAGGGCTTCCTCTGCTAGCAAGGATTGATTGTTCATCATCACATATAGTACGTACGTAGCTTAGCTTGCAGGTGTGTAGCTAGCTAGATATATATGCTTCATTCATCATTTCCAAATTCTAGCTTGCTTTGCCTTTGGTTCAAAGCGTGTGAAACTTAATATTGATCAAAGTTTTAGAAGAAAATTAACATATGTGCAAGATAAAGTAAAACACACTATCCGGAATCCTGCTCTTTGCCGAGTGTTTTTATGTTTGCCGAGTGTATTCTCTCGGGCACTCGGCGAATAAGTGATTTGCCGAGTGCTGCGCTAAAAACACTCGGCACAAAAAAAACACTCAGCAAAATAGGGGGTTTGCCGAGTGTAAACAAAAAAACACTTGGCAACGAGCAGGTTTGCGAGTGTAAAAAAAACACTCGGCAAAGAAATAAAATATTATTTCTAGAAAAGAAGGAGAGGAAAAAAATAAAAAAAAATCATTGCCGAGTGCTAGATCTACGACACTCGGCAAAGAAATATAAAATATTTTTTCTGGAAAAGAAGGAGAAGAAAAAAATAAAAAAAATCTTTGCCGAGTGCTAGATCTGCAACACTCGGCAAAGAAATATAAAATATTTTTTTTCTAAAAAAAGGACAAGAAAAAAATAAAAAAACCCTTTGTCGAGTGCTAGATCTACAACACTCGGCAAATTTTTTTTTTCCTAGAAATAAAAGCCGCACACCGCCCCCTCGGTCACCCCACACACCGCGCCCTCCGTCACCCCGCACGCCCCTCTCCCTCCTCCTCCTCCGGCGCCCTCCCCTGCTCCCTCTCCCTCCTCCTCCTCCGGTGCCCTCCCCTACTCCCTCTCCGGCCCGGATCTGGCGCGGCCCCCTCCTCTTCCCTCTCCTGCCTGGATCGAGCGCGCTCACTTCCTCTCCCACACCGAGCGGCGCGCAGCCTCCGCTCCCTCAACACAGCGGCGGCGCCGCCTTCTCTCCCTCCACAGCGGCGACGCTCGCCCTCTCTGCCCCCACAGCGGCGGTAGGCACCCTGGCAAGGAGGAGGCCTGCCCTCGGTGAGGAGGTGCCCCAGCGGAGAGTGCCCTGGTGAGAAGCCCCGGCCCCACGACGAGGAGCCCCGACGGGTGCCCTGGCAAGGAGGATCCTCGACGACCTCCCCGACGGCCCAGAGGAGCAGCGCCTCGGCGGCCCAGAGCCCAGATCCGGCCTCAGCTCTCTCTCTCTCCCCTCCCTCCCCACAGCGCCACCCTCCAGCGATGGATCCAGAGCTCCCGGTGGCGGATCCAGGGCGGTGGCTCCTTCCTCCAGCGGTGGATCTAGAGCTCCCGGTGGCGGATCCAGAGCGGTGCCTCCTTCCTCCAGCGGCGGATCCAGGGCGGTGGCGCCCGTCGGCGGTGGATCCAGGGCACCGGCGCCCCCCCGGTGGCGGATCCAAGGCGCTGGTGGATCCAACGAGCGGCGGTGGCGGGCCAGCGCGGGAGCGTCTGATGCTTTTTTTTTTCAAAAAATGTTTGCCGAGTGTTTTTGGGGCACTCGGCAAAGTCTTCGCCGAGTGTCCGACGAAAAACACTCGGCAAAGTTAGTTTGCCGATGAAATTTTTGCCGAGTGCCCTTTACCGAGTGTTACACTCGGCAAACTCTTTGCCGAGTGTATTCGTGGCTTTGCCGTGTGCCCTCCCGTTCCCGGTACGTATTGCATATAGCTTCTATCTAGTATTGGAGACTTGCATGGGATTTTTTTTGCTCCATGCTACCCACTTGCATTGGGAGGCACTTCTCATTTAGAGCACCAAGCTAGTGAGTGACATGTGAGGTGTGGCCATATATGTGATTGAAATAAGAGTAAAACGCACCAGCAACCCTAAATTTACATCATTTGGTCCGTTAACCTAAAAGAATGTATAAAACTTTTATTAGGTCGTTCACCACAAGTCCGTACTCTTCGTCTCTTCCACACGAGATGGAGGTAGCTTAGTGCTGACATGCGTGCATGGCATGTTTGACTCTACGCCTCCCTCTCCCTCAGGGCACTCCAAACCTTAGAAAATAGAATAGTTTCTATATTCATTAGTTAGGATGCTAACTGAGCAAAATTATGATGTGATTTTAAAATTAAAGAAGAGGCATGAGAAAATAGTTTTCATATAGACAAGAAACTATGTCTCCATGGAAACTAATATGTGAAGAGATGTGATAGAGAAGACACACAATTAGACATTTTTTTAAATTATCCATTTGACATATGATTTCTATATATAGTGTCTAGATGATTCTTTTTTTTTTGTGAACGAGTGTCTAGATGATTCAGCAGGTATAATAAAAACCATCTCATTGCTTTGGGACTATATATTCTCAATCTCTCTACCAAAACGGTCTGCATTCATGGAGCATGGGCCTAGCCCAAAGAGGGAGGTCATCATTAGTGACGGATGTAGCCCTGGGCCTAGTCCAAAGAGGGATCTCAATCTCGGCCCATGACGGCATGAAGGAATACCGGTATATTATTGTACTACCTCCGTTTTCGTTTACTTGCCACCGAATTTTTACTGTAGCAATTTTGACCATATGTTTTTTTCTGCAAAAAATTTTTAGATACATCAAGTTTTTACATATATGATTCTTTATCGAACATACTTCATTAGTGTTATATACATTGAAGTATCTAAGATTTTTTTAAAGAAAAAACAGATAGTCAAATTTGCTACAGTAAAAAGTTGCTGACAAGTAAACGCAGACTGTGGGAAGTATTTTTGTTCTTGGCCATG
This sequence comes from Miscanthus floridulus, assembly GCF_019320115.1. NCBI lineage: Eukaryota > Viridiplantae > Streptophyta > Magnoliopsida > Poales > Poaceae > Miscanthus > Miscanthus floridulus. The sequence continues at coordinate 41,002,022 of NC_089580.1, read as the reverse complement.
GCAATTCCAGTCCACAGAAACAAGAAAGAAGAAGAAACGGGGAGGCAGGCAGATCCAAGCGAAGCGAAGAAGCTGCGTCGTGGCCTGACCCTGACCCCGTCCCTCCTCTCCTCCGGCGAGAGCAAGAAGAGATCCCGCGCCGTCCTCTCCTCCACCTCCACCCATGGCGACCTCCACCTTCAGCGGCGACGAGACGGCGCCCTTCTTTGGCTTCCTCGGCGCCGCCGCCGCGCTCGTCTTCTCCTGTAAGCACCCATCAGATCTCTGTCCCTAGCTCTTTCCCGCGGGGATCCATCCATTCCTTACTCCCCCTCCCCTCACCCTCTCTCTCTGATGATGCCTAGGCATGGGCGCCGCCTACGGGACGGCCAAGAGCGGCGTCGGCGTCGCGTCCATGGGCGTCATGCGCCCCGAGCTCGTCATGAAGTCCATCGTCCCCGTCGTCATGGCCGGAGTCCTCGGCATCTACGGTCTCATCATCGCCGTCATCATCTCCACCGGTATCAACCCCAAGGCCAAGTCCTACTACCTCTTCGACGGCTACGCGCACCTCTCCTCCGGACTCGCCTGCGGCCTCGCGGGGCTCGCCGCCGGCATGGCCATCGGTATCGTCGGTGACGCCGGAGTCCGGTACTGTACTAACTCTGATTGCAGTTGCCATCCTTTCTACATGTCCTACACGTTTTAACTGACATCGTCATCATAGTGCTAATTGATTCCCAGTTAAAACTAAAGCTGCCGTCAAGATAGATCAAGCAATTAGCAATGTAGGATGGGTGATTTGATTAGCCTGGCCTAACTATCACGATAGTTCCAAGGCTAATTGATCAGATTTTGTCTTGTACTCTTGTCAATCGACTGATGAAAATGATTAGATTTTCTATCTTGTGTTGCTTGATTGATTAATATGAGTATTGTGTTAGGCAAGATGAGTTGGTGTGTCATATATGTTGATTTAGCTATGCTATGCTTGTCATTCGAGGACCTGACCTGTTACTATGCTGTTGTTTGTGCCTGGAATATCTATGTCCCCGTGGCTCTACAGCATCTGAACGTCAAGGAGACAAAGATTAACATTGTGTTGCTACTTTCTCTGAATTGAGCATACTTCAACGTCAGTAGTTATGTATATCAAAGTTGTCCATCTTTGACCCTAGAGGAATTGTAATCAAGAGAAAAGCTCATTCATGAGGTTGGTGTGTCCATTTACCTTGCGAATTAGAGTACGGTAGTGGCTCATCCACTGAGACCTTGCAAACCTTCATGAGGTTGATTGATGCTTATATATTATAGACGAGTTATTTTCATTTAACTATGTCTATGCTTCTCGGTTTAAGGATTTTTTGAGTGTGACAAGTGACATGATACTATGCCTTTCTGGAGGGCATATCTATGGCCCTGTCCTGCAGCCCCCGAATCTCAAAGAACCAAATATTTGTGCTATGTTACTACTTCCACTGAATTGAGCATGCTTCAGTAGTTGCATATAGCAAGGTTACCAGTTTTAGCTCCTTTGCATCTCTCAAACATGCAAATTACGTAGATAGTGAGATAGCAGTGGATTCATTGATACCTCGCAAACCTGTTTTTAGCTCTGATTTTGAATTTCACAATTTACACTCCTTCAGTCCAGCTATGTGAATCTCATTTCACGATCTGTTCCAAGGAATGGAGTTTTTAAGATACTCATCTGTTACACTGCTCCATGTGAGCTAGGCATGTTCCCTGGACTTGGGGAATGGGTAGGGAGGAAATTGTTAAAGGGCTGTGGCCTGTGGACCTGTGGCATTAAGGATCCCTTTTGTAATTTTGGTTGTTGGGGTTTTAGGAAATTCTGTTGTGAAATCCCTAACACTTCCGTTCCGTATGCTAATACCATCACTAGCAATTTGCCTTGATTTTTCTCAGCTGACCTGCTTTAATGAGTTCCGTCAATGAAGGGCATGCAAACACTTCTATTCATTTCTGTTCCTATGTTATGCTTCTGTACTTATGAAGCTCTGTTATACCAAGTTAGTTCTGGTTGAGTACAAATAATATGCCATTGTACCCACCAGTTTCTGTTATTTGTTGCTTGTATCCAGTTATCCACTATATTTTATTATCAGGGAATACATTTTGTTATGCCTCTAGATTTTCTACATATTCGCCTTTGTTTGCAGTAAGTTGGCACCCTTGCCTTATTTCCAGTTGACCTTCTTTAACATATTTGTAAATGAATGTCAGGAAAATAATTTAATTGGTTTCTTTTGTTACCTTAGCTTTTTGGTACTTCTAGAGCTCTCTTGTACTAAGTTTATTCAGAGTGAGCATAAATAGTATGCCCGTTATAGACAGCAGTTTATTTTATTTATTGCTAGTATGCACTAGATTTTCTTTATCAGGGGGTATATATTCTCTTACACAGTCAAATTTTCTACAGCTTAAACCTTATATAATTATATCCAGCAAGGTGTCATTCTTATCTTATTCTGATTTATTATCTCCTCTCCAGGGCGAATGCACAGCAGCCAAAGTTGTTTGTGGGCATGATTCTGATTCTTATCTTCGCAGAAGCTCTTGCTCTTTATGGTCTCATCGTCGGTATCATCCTCTCATCCCGTGCTGGCCAATCTCGCGCCGATTAGAAGGCTTGATATATGGCACACGAGTCATCTGCCATTGTATTCAAAGTGTTCTTCTCTCGGTGAACATTGTGAGGGATCATGTTGAGCCTGTTCCACCTTTGTAATATTATATTACTATTCAGCGAAGACAAACCTAGCTAGCGCTTGTAGTTGTGCTGTTGTATTTATTTGAAATAATAGGCAGCAAGCCCCGGATGTGATGAATAATAAGCAAGCTGGATTAGTTTTTTTCTTTTAATGTGGATTGGTTTTGTTTATGTCTAGTGTTTGCAGTTCTTTCTTTCCTTCACGGGGTGTTGGCGATGCCACATTGCCATTGCTGATTACGATTGCATTGATGAGAATTGCTATTGATTTTAGTATAGTTTCTTGTTACTTCCATAAAATCCTGTTGATCTAACTGGCTATTTACATCCATTTTTTTTCCCAAAAAAAGAATGTAGTGCAAGATTAAGTATAATTGTGTGACAGGGTAGATTTGTGCACATCTCATTTAAGTAAGGTCGGAGACTGAGCAAATCATTAAATAACGTTCTTTTATTGATTAAGGCCTCCTTTGGTTTATATATATTGGACAAATGGAGGAAAAGCATAGGATTGGGAATCTTATAGGAATTGCTATTGATTGACTTTGGTTCACACGAATAGAGTATATAAATAGTCTAGGGAATTTTTCTTTCACTCCTGTTTTGGAGGAAATTTAGTATCCACTCAAACCTCTTGGTAAAAATCTTATATTTTTTGTATGGCCTATCTAAGTGATCATTCCTAAAAGTGTTTTGTGTATTTCCAATCCTCTGTTTTGCAACTATATTCATGTGGAACTGTTTTTTTTTTTTTGCTTTCCTGTTCGAAAAGGGGGCCTAAAAGTTATTCTAGGCCTGTTAGGAATTTGGTTTCTTGAAGCAACATTTTTAGAGAGGAACCAATTTCGCTTCTAGTTCTGACTTAGGGATTCTCTTGTTTGGCTCCAGAAACAGATTTTATTTGGTATCTCTTATTTTCCAAGAGGAACAATTTGGAGTATTCCTACCAAAGACACCCTAAATAGTAAAAGAGCTGACACTTGATATTTTATATCTAAGGGTGCCACATAAGACAATAAGTGTCGAAAAATCGTAAATTATGGCCTCCGTATCTTGGAAAACTACCACATGCAAGCATTTTAAGCTTAGGATTATGCTTTAAGGATCCTCTCTTGTATGTAGCCCTAGAGGAAACATTGGGAGGTTCGAAGGGATGTTGGCAAGTACTACTAGTGTTGTGACTCGTGACTCGCAAAGCAAGAGCGGGCTTGCTAGCGCCTGGACGTCTGGGCGGATGGGGCGTCCGGACACCCGCGCCTGCAGCCATTTTGCGCGCCCACGTGGGGCCCGCGCCACCCTAAACGTCACCAGCATCGAGAAAGAGGGGAGGGGGCAGCGGATGCCGAGCCGACGCCGGGAGGAGGACACCAAGGCAAGGTAGCAGAAAGCAAGGAAGGAGATGCAACACCCGATCTACTTTTGAAACATCCAGATGCAACAATTGCAACATACGTCTGAAAGGCAGTTGAAACATTTGAAACATGCATATGAAAAGTTCAGAGAGCTCCAGTCGAAGACGTCCGACCGGGACTCTGACGACCTGAGTCGGAAATGTCCGACCGGGACCCGTGCTCGTCGTCCGCGACAGAGTCGGCGTGGCCTACATGGGGCGCCCCTTCGCTTCCTTACCTGTCAGTCGGTGTCTATCCTTACCTGTCGTTCTGGTTCCTTTAGGTCTGGCCTGGGGAAGTGGGGAGCCGCCTGCATGCGGTGGCGCTTCGGTTCCTGCGCCCGTCGTGTGGTAGTGGTTGATCGTGCGGTAGTGGTGGGCCACGGCTAGGCCACGTCCCGTCCGATCAGGAGCCGTTCCATCGAGCAGGGCACGTCTTATCTGCATTTAATGAAAGAAAGAGAAAAATCTCGCCCCGTCGTTCCGGCTTCCCTGATCGGTGCGTCCCTCCGTAACCGCCGCTCCCTTTTCCTTAAGTAGGAGAGGGAAGGGGGTTTTCGTTCCGCTCTCTTGCCTGTTCTTCGTCTGCCGCCGCCTTCTCTCCTCCTCTTTGTCGTGAGCGTTCCCAAGAGCTGCGGAGGTTTCTAGGAAAGAAGGGGAGAGAGCAAGGGAGGGAAGATAGGTACTCACAAAATGTCAGATTGGAGGTCATCCACCGTGAGGGCGTTGGTGCTGGAGGCGTTTGTCGCGAAAGGGTTCCTGCCGCCACAGGAGGTGGCGCATTGGAGGGTCCCTGGGAAGGAGGAGTTCCCGCAACCTCGTCTCGATGAGGTGGTTTCTTTCCTTACCTTCCACGAGCGTGGATTAGGATACCCCGCGTACTGGTTCTAGCGCGGGCTCCTCAACGAGTGGGGTCTAGAACTGTAGCACCTCAACCCGATGGGGGTGCTGCACATCGCTGGCTTTGTCACCGTCTACGAGGCCTTCCTCGGGATGGAGCCGCACGTGGACCTCTTCCGGCTCTTTTTCTCTGGGAGGGCCATGGCGGACTGGAGTTCGGCCGAGATCGCTTCGGTCGGAGGCTTCGCCCTACAGCAGAAGCCGCGTGCAGGAGGATCGTATCCCGCGTACTCCCCATGTGACTCCAACTAGGGATGGCATGAGGAATGGTTCTACATTAGGAATCCGGTGGGGGCGCTGTTTCCGGTGTTTACCGGCGGAAGGCCGGTGAAGCAAAAGAGTTGGTCGTGGGGCTGCGCCCACACGGAGAGGCACAAGGTGGAGGACATCGAGGAGGAGCTGCAGAAGCTCGTAAGGGACGTCCTTGATAGGGTGCGGGTGTTCCACACCATTTACCGCCATCGGGTCACGCCATTGGCGGAGAGGATGCACCCGATGTGGAAGTATGATGGCCGGTCAGACCCTAACCGCGCATCGTCGGAGGAGCTGCTGGACGATGAGATCTGGAGTCGCGTCGGCCGAGTGCTGCAGCTGAGGCCTAACGAGACGGTGGTGGGAAAACCCATACCGTTTAATGCCTCGATCGTGCCCTCGCTGGTATGCTCCCTCACTTTGCTCGTGCCTTTTCCTCTGCCCCTCTTCTTTTTTGATTTTGGTTCATTTGTTCTATAGGGGCTTGGGAGGTACAAATCCCGGCCGCACCTTCCTAAGGGGGCGGCGGGCCAGGCCCAGTAGGCCGCCAGAAGGAGGCGGCAGACGCCCGAAAGAAGAAGAAAACCAAGGAGGTTCGGCGGAAGAAAGAGAAGAAGAAGGAGGTCGCCCGGCGCGTGAGGGTCGGGGAACGTGCGAGCGACGTCGAGTTGAAACTCGCGTCGGATGATCCTATGGATCTGGACGACATGGCCTTTTCCGACGAGGAGAGTCGGGAGGTCGTTGGGACCTCGACGGTGGGTCGTGACCCTACAGCGACGTCTGCTGGCGAGGAGTAGGAGGCCGCGCGGCGCGTGGAGGTTCCTGTATCAAGGAAGCGTGCGGCTAGCGCGGATGTCGCCGACGAGCGAGCGGTAAAGCGGGCGCGGTCACCGCACCCCTCGATGGTGTTGCCAGCTCCGTCGCCGCCTGTGGCGGACGCGGCTGGACGGGCTAGGCGGTCCGAGGGGCAGCCCGGCGACTATGCGGTGACAGGACCGGTGCCGCTGTTGAGCTTGTGGCCGGAGGAGGCCCTGCCTGCCGTGGGTGCGGCCGAACAGTCTAGGTGGTCCGAGGGGCGGACTGGCGCCCGGTCGATGCGCGACTCGCGGTCGGGGACGCCCCGCCTGCTGCTCCGGTCGGGGAGCCCCGAGCCAGAGGTCGTAGCGACCCGCAGGCCGGGCAAGAGCAGGTTGGGATGACTCCAACCCCGTCTGAAGTGAGGGGGCGTAGGCCGTGGTCCGAGAGCGATCCTCGTCCTGTGAGTTCGGCGTCGGAGCCTGTCTTCAGAGTAGTGCCGCTCGCCACTCGGTATGTTTCTTTTTGTTGCTTCTTTGACTTTTGGTGGTCGAGTCTTTTTGGAGTGCAGCTTACTCATGATTTTTGTCAGCGGTCGGGGGACGCCGGGGTTGAGTATCGCCCTGGCCTCCGTGCAGGAGGTTTGGAGGCCCACTCTGCAGCGCGTTGCGGTGAGCGAGGGGGGCAGCAGGGTGGCAGCGGCGAACCTTTCCCTTCTAGGGGTGGTGTCCCCTAGGGCGGCTGCTGGTAATGTGATAGCGGCGGCGACGTTGTTGGTGGCGATCCTGATGCTGGTGGCGAAGGTAACCCTTGCGGCCCCTCCTCCGCCGGTCACGGTGGAGGAGACAAGGGAGGGCGAGCTCCCCACCGCGCCGGGTGGAGGGCTGCACGCCTCATCCCTGCTGTCGGAGCCGAGGTCACAGTAGGGAAGCGTGGCCAAAACATAGTTGGGGCGTCAGGCGGCGTCTCATGCGAACGTGGTGGTGGAGATCTCGTCTGACGACGAGACGGATACCGTGGTGGATCCACTGGTGTCGCCGCGGGAGCTAGCGGTGGTCCGGTTGGAGGCTGGGCCCTCCGGCGGTTCGTCGGAGGGTGACCTAGAGTGGCCCTTCCCCGAGGACCTGTCGAAGGTGAGGTTCGTCCTCTGAGATTCCCGGGAGCACCAGCTCTGGGAAATTTTTGGCGGACAAGGGCACACTGTGGTGTCCGAGCTCACCGAGCTGTCCGCGAAGCTGGAGAGCGCCCAGAAGCAGGCTTAGTTTGCCCGGCAGCTGGTTGAGGTCGACCTGCAGCTTGTCATGGAGGTGAGTTTCTGGTACTTCTCCTTGCCCTTTGAATCTTTCATCAGTTGTTTTTATAACGCCTGTTTTCCACAAGAAATAAGGAAGGTGTCGTCTCGCAAGTCTCAATTCCTCCGGGCGGAACACGCCCGGATGGCCGAGCTTGAGCGCCGGGTGGAGTCCGCTTGCCATGAGTCCCAGGTCCGAGCGACTGAGGCGGCTGCGGCGCGGGTAGAGGAGCAGCGTGCGGCAGAGCGGGCGACTGCTGCTGAGCAAGGGCTTGAGGTGGCAAAGGCCCGCCAGGCGAAGACTGAGGCGGGGCTGCGCACGTCCCTAGCGAGCACCGAGGCGGCGCTCCAAGAGGCCTTGGTAGCCCTTGAGCTAGAGCGAGTCGCCCTAGAGTCGACACAGAAGGCCCTAGAGGCAGAGCAGAGGGCCCGATCAGAGCGGATCGGGTGGTGCTCACGCTCCAGGACCAGGTGATGGTGATGGAGGATGCGAGTGCCCGGCTGTGCGAGCAGGCGGCTCGGTAGGCAGAGGATCTCTCCACACTTGAGGCCTCTCGCGTCGGTGCATACCTTTTTGTTTTCTCATGGTGTTGATTCCTTTTCCTCCCAGCCTGTTTTTGAGCTTGTCGCCCTTCTCGCAGAGCTGGGAGAAAAGGTGAAGGCACTAGAGCGAGACCTGGAGACGACCAAGGTGAACTTTAGCCGGAATGCCGAGGAGTTGTCCAAGTCCCGTGAAGAGCGACGTGCTCTCGAGGGGGAGCTTGGTCAGATTCGCAACACTGCCCAGCTCGTCATCTAGGAAAGTCTTCGGGTCGGCGCCAAGTACCAGCGCGCCCGCGGTTCAGCTGGCGGAGGTCCCGGACGCGGTCAAGGACCTCGTCAGGAGCGGGCTATTTTATGGAGCGTCGGGGGTGCTGACCTCGGTGGCGACGTACCACCTGAACCTAGACTTCGCCACTATCTATGGCGGGTATGCTGAAGGCCTAAGCATGGAGGACATCCAGTCAATCGGGGTGAGCCTGCTGCCGCACGCGCGGTTGGTGTCAGAGCAGGTCTCTGCCGAGTGGGTGATGGATGTTCGCCGTCAGGACATGGCCCGAAGCATGCGTGGAGAGGATGCCTCTGAGCCTACAGATAGCACAGAGCCTGGTTCGGGGGGTAACGTCGCTTCGGCCCTGATCGAGCCAAACGTCGTGCTGCCGGAGAGCGAGCAGCCTGTGCCTTCATTGGTCGCGCCGTCAGCAGGTGCCGCCGGGTCGGTTTAATACCTTTTTAAATACAAGTAGTTAGTAAATGTAAGAAGTTTAAGTTCGTGGGGGGGGGGGGAACCCCTGTGTAAAAATGTTTGTGTGTGTTTTAATGACTGAAATCGTTTTTTTTGTTTTTGTAATGGAGTTGCTCCGTTCGGGGAAGCTTGTTCCCTTTCGTTCCTTAGTTCTCCCTTAGCATAATTTTGTTTTAAATTTCTTTCTATCTTGTACATGCCTGTTTGTTCCGTAGGTCGCAACTTTGTGAGCCTAGGGCGTGGCCCGCGAGGCTCGGCCGGTCGTAACCGTAGGAAAAGGCGGGGTGCGATCAGTCAGAATGTTCTGAAGCAAAGTTACGTAAGGTAAAACAAAGGAACGAACTACCCATTTGTTCAGGTAGGAAGGAGTTTCTTCATACAAAACCAAAATAGTACTTAAGGTAAAAACAAAAACAAAGGGGTAGTAGAGCCCCCTAGTGGAGCCCTCGAGCGCCCCGAGCAAAAAAATGTTCGGGTTGGGGTGCTCTTACAGGAGCGTTCGCTAAGTAAAGGTAAGACTAAAACTTAGGAAGAGAAGAAGAGACATAGTTGTTCCAAGGTCATTGGAGAGAGCATCATCATCGTTGTCCTTCAGTTGGTAGGCTTCCGGTCGGATCCCTTCATGCTCCAGTCGTCGGGATCCTTGTCCGCTGCGCCCCTTTCTTCGGTCGCTGCCTCCTCGCCTTTTTCTTCCCTTGGCATGCCGGCCTACCTCAGCAGGCGCCTGAGGAGCTGACAGTCCTTGTAGAGATGGTTGACGGGATAGTTGTGGTTGGTGCACGGGCTCTCCATGAGATTGTGGAAGTGGCCCGAAGGGTCTTGCTGGGGCTGCATGCCCGTGTGATCGGCCGCGACGACCGACGCGAAGTTAGCCGGTTGGCGGCGATCGTTTCTGTTCTTTTTTCCCCTCTGCATGGAGGGGCCCTCGTCTTGATCTTGGCGCCTGGCCTTACCTTTGTCGTGGCCCCCGTTGAAGCGCGGTAGAAAAGGCACTTGCTGGGGGTGTTGGACAAAGGTCCATGGTTCTAGACTGTTAGGGCTGGGACTTCGGTCGACGCTGCGCGTGTCTTGGTTCGGCCCGAGCCATGCGTAGATAGGCGGTCAGCACGGGACGGTCGTCAAGTCAAGATGAGGAGCGGTTGCGGCTTCTTGTGCCGCAATCGGTGGTTGAGACGATGACAGGGTGTAGTGTCCCATCTATTGCATCCCTATTCCTCGGACGGGGAGCAAGGTCGCGAGTCGGCGTCATGATATGGAGTACTCTGCCTGTTGAACGACGGCGGTCTCCAACAGTGCCTAGAGGTTCTGGTGGATTGCCCATCCGCGAGGGTCGTTCGGCTCGGGCAGGTCACGCAGGAGCATTGACGTGGCGACAACGTTCTGACTGGCCTGAGCAAACTGTGGGGGGTCGGTCCCCCAAACCGAAGCGTTGCGCTAGGGCTGACGGGCGTGACCTCGAGCGCCGCTCGTAGGTCTATGCGCATGGGGCGCAGTGTGGTGCGCCGAGCGCGTTGGTGCAGTTGGTGGCTGATACGGCCACTGTCGTCGTAGATCCTCCCCGTGCTCACATGTGAGCTCTGGGGTCTCCATGTGAGGGCCCAGTGGGGCGTGGGTCCGGAAGGACTCCGTTACCCCTAGCGGGCGTTCTGGGGCGTCCGCCGTAGTGTATTCCTAGGACCGATGGTGGCTAGGTGCCACATCACCGATGCTGGAGCCGTCGCTCCCAACGTCGTCATCCATGATGTCGAGGAAACAGGTGGGAGCATAGCTCGCCATCCCCACAAACTCAGACGCGAGAGGGTGCGGTGCCAGCACCTTTTGGAGTCCCCGGGCATATGCGTCTACGGAAGACGCGAGGCCATAGGGGAACCGGCCGTGTGGCGGCTGCGATGGGGACAACAGTAACCCACCGGATATTTGGCGGAAGATAGAGCGTAGCAAGTAAATAACAGTATGTATATTACTCACAGCGAGGTTTGAGCAGAGAGTTTGCTCGGAATGAAGTGCAGATGCCACGGCGTCGAAGTTGCGTGTCCCGGGGTCGATGGAGGACGTCCCTCCGATGGGTGCTAGGTCACGAGCTTCCGCGCGGAGGTGGAGTACGCCAAGCCGGTCGGCGACGAAGTCCAGGCTCCCGAAGCGGAAGGCCTGTGATGGCTCGAAGAGGGGTGGAACCCGCATCCCGGTGGGCGAGAGTGCGGGGAACTCCAGCGAGCCGAAGCGAATCGTATCGCCCGAGCCCGCCACGGCGGGGGTGGTGGAGAAATGGGCCATCCGATTACCAAAAAAGTGTTGAACGTACAGCGTCTTCCCCACGGACGGCGCCAACTATCGGTGCAGAAAGTGACCAACTAGTAAATATTTGTAGTTTTGCTGTACGTTGTGATCGGAGGTGGCCTAGCACTCAATGACACATGATTTATACTGGTTCAGGCAACGTGCCCTACGTCCAGTCGAGGTTGGTCGGTGACTTTATTCCTGAGCCCAGGTGCTCGAAGTCTGTAGTGGGGTTACAAACGAGAAGGAGAAAGGAGGGGGTATACAAGAGGTTCGGATGGCTCCGACCGGAAGGGCTGCGGTCGGAACTTGGTGGTCCTGCGGTTGTAAGGGGTTGGTGTCGATCTAGTGAGTCTGAGCTTTGTGAAGTCAATCCCCCCTGGTTGGAGGGAGCGCATCCCCTTTTATAGATGAAGGGGATGGCTTTTACAGGTGAGAGGGGGAGAGTGCAGATATTTCTAAGCCTTGCTGCCTACGGTGAAGAAAACTGCATAATGGTTGAAGCCCCCCAATACTGTCGATGTTGCTGTAGGATGCCAGATGTGCACGGGGGGTCGAGCTATCTTCTTCAGGAAGGATGGACGCCGGTACCTACAAATACTTCTGGATGCCTAGTGGCATGTGACGAGCCACGCTATGTTCACCCAGTATGGCAAATCCTGGAGCCCATACCGTGATCGATGTCCAGAGACACGCGGAGGAGGCTTACCATATGGGAGTTTCTAGCGGCCCCTACAATACTTTGTGTCAGGGTGGCTGAAGAGCACTGTTTCGTGCAGGGTATGGTCCCTGGTACAGTGGTTTTGACTTGTGAGCCATGCCTTGCCTTTCTCCGCATATCTTCTGGTTCCCTCCGAACGGGGAGCCCCCGGTCGGATGGCTCCAGTTGGCCCTCAGTGCGCCGGTCTGAGAAGAGCGGTGAGCAGGCTTCCCGCGAGCCCCGGTCATGGGGTCAGAGTCGCGGGGTCGGAGTAGGAAGCAGTGTTTTGGGCCAAGCCTTCCGATTGGAGAGACTGTTTGGAGACGGCTAGTGCCTGAAGCGAGTGCTCCGGTCGGAGAGGTGGGCCGAAGAAGCTAATGAGCGGGCGCCTGTTCTTAAGGGTAGACCTTCTGGTCGACGACCGGACTACCCTTCCGGCCTGCTGTGTTTTAGTTTTTTGGGCCGGCCTATGAAATATATGTTGTTTTCCTAGGCCGAGCCCGGGCGTGGAAGCCGGTCCTCGAGGGACCCCGGGTTTATGAACCCGACAGTGATGGTTCATAAATAGTGTTGTGAAGAGCCAAAAATGAAAAATGTGTGCTCTCTCTATTTTCTTCAATATGTTGTTTCTAGCCCCTTTCACTCAATATGTAGAAAAATGATGTCTTTTGGCTTTTGGCTTTTACCGTAGCGTTAGCATGGGCATATTAATAGCTTTGAAATTAGCTGACAAAACTTGTATTTTGTTTTCAGCGAGGTTGCATATATTAATCTCTGGATAATTAGAGTCTTAATAAGTATATATTTTGCTTGACCTGTTGAGGAAGGATTAGAAACCTTTGCTTGAGCGTTGATTCAACAATTTGCCTATCTCCTTTTGTACAAAGTGAAAAGGACTCTCCTTTGGTTAAAGTTGGAGTCAGTTATCTGAAATATACTCTTTCTCATTTTTTTGGTTAACCAATTAAATGTTAGTGATCTTTTAATTGGCTATTGAGAATTTCCAAGGTTTCTCAGGAACAACGTGAAAGTGATTTTTTTTTCTTTGAAAAAAAATGCAGGCAATTTGTGGATTACTGATTATGAGAGAAAAGATACAAGAATTTTGCAAGGTGCTCTCTAAAATAGTTGGAAGGTTCTTGTTGGATATTATTGTCATTTAATTTGTAGAACCAAATAGCAGCTGATGTTGTATTATCTTAGGTCAACTCAAGTCCTCCTATACTTCTGTTAGATAGAAAGTAGGTAAATTCTTGGGATATTATATTTCTTTAAGTCTGTGTCGATGTTCACAAAGATTATTACTTGACTTTTCAAACGCTGCAGGGAAGAAAAAACTATTCACCACCCCTTCTTAAAGTGTGTTGTGGCTAAACAGATAAGTGCACTGGACATCCAGAAGACCATGCATTCATGTACCAGTTGGTTGGCAGCTTTGATGGCGGCTTCTGAATGTAGGGGAGCTTGGAGACGTCTGCCAAGGCGTGTGCTCTTGCACTAATGTTGAAAAATATTATTGTTCACATTTTTAGTCAGTTAAGATGGACCTCCATTTTAGTTTTTCTTTTTTATGTGAATCATAAATATGTCTCATTTTATTTGCATGAATCATAATATATCTCAATGATGCTTAATAACTTGACATATAAGCCTTTTTAGTTATTTGATTTGCATGGTTATGTGATGCCATAGCGTTAGGACGGGCATTATCAGCCTGTTCGTTTCATCGTAAACGATCGTGGATTATTTACTGCTGGCTGGTTTGGTGTGAGAGAAAAATACTGTTCTAGCTTATAATTCACGATCGTATACGAGCAAGCGAACATGCTGTATACTATCTGGTTAGAAGGGATGTTGGCTGTTTCAAAAGAAGAAGAAGAAGGGATGTTGACAGACACCAGCGGGTCGCAAATTCCATAGATTGATTGATAGTCCAATCTATATAAAAAAACATTCAAGATAAGACTTAACCAAACCTTAAAAGTTATACAACATCAATAACTATTGTGTCGTTTACTTTGGAGACACATGCTCCCTCCGTTTCGAATATAAATTATTTTGACTTTTCTAGATACATAGGTTATTGTATGCACCTACATATGTTATGTATAGATACATAACAAAAATTATGTTATATATAGATACATAATAATAACTATGTACATAGTAAAAAAAATATGTATTTAAAAAAACAAAACGATTTATAATTTGGAAAATGAGGGAGTGTAGATTTGTATCCAAATTTCAATGTATTCTAGAAGGAATTAATGGTCCGGGAGTATTATGTAAGGAGTGCCATTTAGCATTTGTCCAGTCAATGTCAAAGATGGAATATAATTCGGAGGCTAAAGACCTGCCGTTGAATTGCTTTGAGATTCGCGCAGCAACACTGGGGAGTCGTGACGGAGGGGAAGAAAGCAAAGGTGAGGCATTCTCCGGCCGCCGTTAAACCCGCGACGCCAGCAAAGGTGAGCTCCGACCGACCGACCGAGCAACCCGAACCGACCAAGAGCCCCAGCCGCCGCAGCCGGCGAGAGAGCGAGACACACACGAAACCCTAGCGAGGATTCCTTCCACGCCACAGGCAAGAAGCGAGGGGGGAGGCGATGGAGTACCCGGCGGCGGCCGCCGGATCGGGGGGCCACAAGTACTACTACCCGCCGCAGCACTCGCAGCCGCAGGCGCTTCGCCTCCCGCCGCGCCCCGCCGCTCGGTGGGTCAAGCAATGGTGCGTTCTTGGCTCCTCTCCCTCTCGCTCTCTCTTCCTGAGAAGGAGAGAATTTCCGCTTCTTCTGACTGGAATTCACCTGAGCTAATAAATTGCGCGCGCTGCATTGTTCTTGGTTGCGCTTGGCTTCGCAGGATCCCGCAGGATCTTGCGTGCTCTGGCGGCAAGTGCTCGCTCTTCAAGTGGGTCAGAGGTACTAACTGTTTGTTCCTACTAAATCTCCCCCCTTTTCTTCATTCCCTTGGTTTCCTCCCGCTTCACTGAGGTTGTATTGTAAGATACTAAGATATACATGGGTTCTTGAATCTGTGACAAGAGTCTAGGTCTAGATGTCCATTGATGACGCTGATTGTTCATTTGTCTAGAGCAGTAGCTAAGTGCAGATTTGTGGTACTCCACAGCTAGCTAGCCGGTGATTACAGTTACAACCCCTTTCCTTACCTGTGTGCAGAGGATGGGTACAGAAACTCCAAGGAGAACCCCAGAGTGCTAGATGTGGAAGCCCCCAAGCCTGAACCTACCACAGAGATCCTCTTCCTCTGCAGCTACGACAACTGCGGCAAGAGCTTTGTTGATGTCAGCGCGCTCCGCAAGCATGCTCATGTGCACAACGAGAGGCAGTATATCTGCACCGAGCCCAACTGTGGGAAGGTATCTCCGCCTGGATCTCAGTTGGAACGAGCATTAGTACCACATACTTATTGTTTGTTATTGTGATATGCACTTGAGCCTTGCTGTACTTATCTGCTCTCAAACACAAAACATCTCGAGATGTTCTTGTTTAACTGAATATGTCTACCACTCCCTATTCCTTATACTGAATATTTCTATCACTCAGGATGTACCTGTCCAGTCTTTATCCTGAGTTCCTGAGCAGTCCTGTTATTTATAATTGTATTGTTTTTTCTAAGATTTACTTCTTAATTGCATTACAACTAATGGCAAAGTAAATCATAACTGAATTTGATGGTACCTATCATACTACGAAGCCTTAAACAAAAATTATACATTCAACTTTTCAGCCCTTTTGCTCTGTCTTGTCTTAATTACTTATAAACCACACGTCAGATATTATGTATGCCGAGAACTTTCAAATTGTCATTGTAGACCCTAACTACTTTGTTGTTCTATCTGGCAGAAATTTGTTGATAGCTCCAAGTTGAAGAGACATTATCTTATCCATACAGGACAAAAGGATTTTGTCTGTCCACATCCAGGCTGTGGTAAGGTAATCACCTCATCCCTCTCTAGCAATGCACTTATAAGGTATCATGGATTTCTAGTGCACTGGGGCTCTTTTGCTTTCAACCATCACCACACCCCTTATCTTTTCGGAGTTGTAGATATCCATGCATAGCAAATGTTGTATCGAATGGTGAACTGTCATATGGTATTTTAATTCTCTGTAATTCAAGATGTTCCTTTGATGTTTTTAGTTCAACCTAATCTCTAATCTGATTTCAGTAGATGCATCCAGCCCCATTGTATGTTTGTATACTCAAGTACTCAGTTGCTGTGTTCCCAAACTTGTGGCTAAATTTTGGGCTTTATACAATGAAAAACTTCCAACGTGCACATCCATGACTCCATGAATGACTTGTTTGAAGTAATTTTTTTCCTTCAAAAAATAGGGCCTTTAGCCCAGCCTTTTTCTTTTCTGGGTGTCGGTAGCAGGCCTAACCCAGCCTTGTTCAAAGGCCATTTGGGGGACAATAGGATGGTGGCCTGACCCCAAACATTCTAGCCAACTGGTCCTTGGCAGTTCCTTTCTTTTAATGTGAATGGATATCTTTTCTTAGAGTCATGTGTCTTTGGCTATAGTGCATTTACATTTTCAAACAAGCAAATGTTTTGAATTTCAGGCCTTCTCATTGGATTTTAATTTACGGTCACACCTGAAAACACATGCATTGGAGAATTATCACATATGCCCTTTCCCTGCATGTGGCAAAAGATTTACAAGTGACTTCAAACTATCAGCACATGTCAAGTCACATGAAAAGGTATGCTGCTATTGTGCTTAAACTTCTGTAATCATCATTCAAGATGCATTTACCCTTGTGGTTGATTGTTCGCTTCAATATTACTGTTCTTTTATATGATAACTAAATTACATCCTGAGTCCTAGATCCGCATGTGAAATATGTAAAAAAATGATAAAAGATTCTCTTAACTAAATATTTTGTAGACCGTAGTGCTGGCATGCCAGATTGCAGTATGGCTCTGTGCAGCTGTTCAGTTTGCCCTTGTATTGTATGCTGTGCTTATCATATAGTTCTTTGCTGTCAGCCTATTGAGCCTCCTTGTTGATACACAATTCGATCATATACATCTGTTTTTTATATCAGGTGAAGGATATATCATTGCATTGGAAAGTTCCATAATGTTACATTATAAATATATCACACTTGTCAATACAAACTCTGTATACTTTTCCCTTGTGTAATTTATTCTGTCTATTGAACCATGGTGCAGATTGGAACTCCTATTGCAGTGCAACATGCGCCAGCGCCAGCAGCAGAAAAACCGCGTGTCGCCCAGAAGCCTTCGACTCCAGCAACCACAAGCTATGCTGATCGCCCATATGTCTGCCCCTATGAAGGTTGTGACAAAGCATACATTCACGGTTACAAATTGAACCTTCATCTAAAAACTCAGCACCCTGAACACGGTCAAGAGGAAAATGGTAAGGTCGGTGCTTCTGCTGGTCAGCATGCTGCGAATGAACAGACCTACCAGTATAACTATGCTGAGGTTGGTGAGATTGCACCAAACCCCAAAAGGAGCAAGCATAAGGTCCACTCATCCAAATCCTACAATGCCAAGACCTCGAGAGCGATGCCTTCTGACATCGGTGGTGTCAGGAACCAGTGGCCAGGTAAAGCTACGTACCAAGATGATAGTGAAGAGACCGAAGAAGACGGAGGCAACAACATTGAAGATGGCTGGAGATATGGCAACAATGATGACGACGAGGAAACACCAGATGAAGATTGACCTTTATATAGGTTTGGACATTTAGATATATGAGGTGGTCTGTTACCCTTTAGTTTCTGCAAACTCTAAACCAATGCAGTCACGGGGGAATTTCAAGCTTTAACCTTAGGTAGTAGTTTGTTCAGATGGTGCATCGGTATATTGTACTCAGTTCTCTGCTCCTAAAGGTTCACTTCCCTATGTTCCAGAGTGGCTAATTGTCACATTTATGTGAGATAGTTTGAATATGTTTTCCTTGGAATAAAATTTCATTTGAAATGTTACTCACTTCATTATTTTATTAGATGAACTAGGTAGTTGCAACACCCATCCATGCAGACATGCAGTTTAGCCATAAACATGTTTTATTTACTACAATCTACATATTTTTCTGGCAAATCACTCAGAGTGTCAGAACAGTTTAGCCTTAAACATGCATCGATATATTGTACTCTGTTTTCTGCTCCTGAATATTCGGTTCCCCATGCGACAGAGTGACCAATTGCCACATCTGTGTGATGAGATAAGTTGGAATCTGTTTCCTTGACACAAGTTGTAATTTGAAACGTTGCTTACTTCAGTTCAATTGTTTTATTTGACGAGCTATGTAGTTATGAAAGACTCATCCATGCAGTTTAACCATGAACAGGCTTTGTTTTATTACAGTCTGCGAGTACTTATTTAGGCAGATAACTCTCAGGTGGCCTGCCTACTCTTGGTCCCTGCCAACATGACCTTGAGAATAGGTGTCAGTGTCACCAGGAGTAAAGACAGCGAGCTCATGCTTTCTATATTGTTCTTCAGCTCTGCAGCTTCCTCCATGGAGAATTGGAGGTGCCACACGCGCTGGCGATGACGCCGAGCGGCAAATCGCTCAAGACAAGAGTTCTTCCCAGCAAGTCGATCTACATTCCCACATCAGGTTCAACTCCCTGAGATGAGATGTACATAACCACACCAGCTTCGTAAAACAGGCTGGTGCGAGCTGATGATTTTTGTAAAATAAAATTTGGCATAGTAGTATCGAATGGAAAACTAAGCCCAGCAAAAAAATGGTCATGAAACACAATCAACTCATCATCACGAGCCTACTTGGAACAATTAAGGCAAACAAATTAGCCGAGAAGCCAACAATTGCTTTAAAAAAGATACAAGCCAACAACAGAGGTACGATCGACATTATTACAAAGCAAAAGGTTATTACGCAAACCACCTCAAAAGGAAACCAGAACACGAAGAGCGTCTCGTCCAGCAGAGCAGTCCCCACCCGCAGCCTCAATGTATATCAGCTGAGAATTATTAAGAGAAACTACCACAGCGGTATTATATTAATTTAATTATTAGGTGCAGCAGCAGCAGCAGCTGGGTCGAGCCAGCTTGTGATGGCGAGGTTGGCGCCCTGTTGGATGGGCAATGAAAGAAGGCGCGCCTTGTTCCTCCCGCCTTTGATGGCGCCCTCCCATTCCAGCACCTCCGTAGCCTCCAATGCCTCCTTCACAGATTTGTTCCAGTAGCCGTTGCCGTACTTGTCCGCGAAGGGTGTCTTGACGTTGATCCACCGGGCGAAGTAATCAGGGATGCGCAAGTCCTTGCGATGGCACTCCTGCTTCAGCATCGTGCGGCAGTCCCAGTTGCCCCACGTCACGACGACGACGGCGGCGCTGCTGTTGACGTCGAGGCCGCTGCCGCCGCCGCCGCCGCCACCACCTCCTCTTCCATTATTGTTCTCCTGTATCCAGGCTTCGTGCGGCTGCAACGCCTCGGACAGCGTCACGGCGCCATTACCGCGTTGCACATCTTCCTGCTTGATGCCGTTGTAGTTCTTGCAGAACTCGCTCAGCTCATGATGTTCTGTTGGGATGACATACTCGTGGAAGGTGGACGACATGGGGTGACCGGTTGCAGCGTCGACGAGGATGGACGAGAACTCGATAATCTCTTGGCTGACTCCATACTTGTTGTCGTCCCTGTTCCAGCAGGTTGCCTTCAAGTCTACGACCACGAATTGGTCGGACAGGCAAAGCCAAACTCCGCGGCCAACGTCCAGACGATCGCCAGCTGCTGACCCACTACAGCGGCTCGACAGCATGCTTAGGGCGCTGGTTAGAGCACTGCAGCGATGGTGAGCCACAAGAATCGGAGAAATCAAATCGCAGCTGTTGATGGCCCGCGAACTCATCTCACGCCTCGACACAGCTCAAGAGACCAGGACGCTGTCTGAGGAAGAAGCAGCTCTCAGGAAGAGGATGAAAGTGCGGTGCCTCGGGCTATCATCGCTAGAGCGCACAATGGCCAGGCAGAGATCGCGGGTGCGCCAGCTGAGTGAGGGTGATGCTAACACCGCATACTTCCACCTCATTGCCAGAGGACGAAGGAGAAGAAACTATATACCGTCCTTAACAGTGGCGGGGCATGTCATTGCCGACCACGACGCCGTGGAGCGGGCACTTCACGACCACTTCGCAGGTGTCTTCGGATCGCCGTCTACTGCCCGCACATCTCTGAACTTCGACGCGCTGGACATCGTCCCAGTTGACCTCTCCGATCAGGAGGTTGCTTTCAGCACCGAGGAGGTATGGAACGCGATCAAGGCAATGCCCAGCGACAAGGCGCCCGGACCTGACGGGTTCACGGGGGCCTTCTACAAAGCTGCTTGGTTAGTTTTTTATGGATGTAGACGACGGTTGACGAGGGATGAGTGACAAAACGTTATTCTGGTCCATTGCGCAGCGAGTTCACGGTTGAGTAACTAGAGAGGCACAAGTTGAAGTGGAAAACAAATGGTTTTCTGGCCTTTTATTATTAGCATGCCCATTCTGAATCTAGGTCTCCCAGCTCCACTGTGCCGACCACCGACCGCCAATCAGCAAACACATCCTCCGTGTCATTGGCCAGCGCACAACATTTTGATGCCCAACGTCGCTAGCAACAAACCGGCCCTGTCACCCCCACCGCCCACCACAATGTTCTGATGCGTAACGTCGACGGCCACCTGCGGGCATGAGATTGTTTTAGAAAAGGGGAGAAGGAGCTCATTGAGAAATTGGTCGATCGCGTTCATCCAATGTTCGATTTTATATTTAGTTTTGTTGATTAGTCATATTGAAACGTCCATCTTTAGTGTATTTGAAACATTACACATATTTTCATGGCTATATACTCTAGCGAAGCTAGAGCAAATTAAAAAGATGTGCGCTTGTCTTGTGGATGCATAGATATTTACTAAGGGGTGTATATATGGTGAAATTTTAGACATAATCATTGCTTTTATTTTTTTTTATTGGGAGGATGTATTTGCACCCCCTAATCTATATGTACCTTTGCCCCGGATTATATGTATATTTTTACTTTTTATTTTGTTTAATATATGATCTTTTTTAAACAGACTGATATTAGAATGCTCGTCATAGGTGAATTTTCATTCTAGACCTGCCACTGTATAGTGAAATGACCATGTCGCACCCACAAACAAACTCAAAGGAGGGGGGGGGGGGGGGGGGGGGGGGGGGGGGAGAACCCGCGGGAATATGAGCTCGTGCGTGCACCCAGCATGGGGGGGGGGGGGGGGGGGAGCATGGAGTTGGGCGCTTGCCGTTGGCTTTGCTTGCTTGGCTAGCCGTGGGCTTTGCTTGATTGGTCACTATCTTAGTTTACGGTTGATAACGTGGACGGGTGCAACAGATCAGTGGACTTTTTCTTTTATTTCAGAGTTCATACACGTTGGATTTCTTTTCAACTCTCCTTTCATTATTTATTATCTGACCAGAAGGTACGGATAATTTACTGTGGCAATAGCGACTAGCAGATAAGAAAAGATTGACCTCTGTACCTTGTACACACGTGCTCACACCTGAATACATATATGTATGTACACCAGTTCACCTAAGCTATATACATACTGTGATTTCCTTTATTTGCTCCATATACAAACTATTGTGGTACTCGACCCCCTCCATTTATACCGTGCAATTTTACTGGACAAACAAAATAAACCATGCACAGTACCAGCTAGTGGTAGCTGTAGTAGCTCCATGCATTGTCGTGGTACGTACTCCGTGCAATTTGCTGAACAAAGGAACCGTGTATATATGTACAGTGAAGTCCCAACCAGTGGTAGCATATATATAGGTACTGCTACTACAGAAGACGGTCGGCGGCTGAAACTCGCCAACACAAATAGCATGGCTTAGGAACGGAAGGTGCACAGAATTTTTTACAATTTAGCCATTTATTTTAAATTTCTCACAAATAGATCCCTGATGAAAAAAATTCAGAAAATAGACCTTTAGCTCGGCGTCATTGATGCTGGCGCCGAGGTAGACGCCAGCGTCTCTGGCGTCGAGCTCCTGGATGACTAGTCAGAGGGCTCGGCGCCGTAGATCTTGGCGCCGAGCCTTTAATACCTATTGGGTCCGCGCCTTTCCTCTCTTCTTCTCCCTCTCTCGCCCTAGGATAGCCGAGCTCCGCCGCCGCCGCCACCGCCCTCGCCCGCGCCGCGCCGTGCCACGCCGCCCCACGCCGCGCACCCAGCGGACGGCCCGCGCCCCTTGGCCGCGCCCCCCCCTGCCCCGCGCCCCGTGGCTGCGCCGCCCCCCGTGCCGCACCGTTGCCCGCGGCTAACCGCCGCGCCGCCTCCGCCGCCCTCCACCACCGGCCTCGCCCTGCCTTGCCGCCGTCCAGCGCCGGCGTGCCTCCCGCGCCCGTCGAGCCGGACTCGCCGCGCGGAGCCCCGGGCATCCCGCGCCCACCGCGCGCCACCGCTGTCGTCGGCCGCGCCACCTGCAGCGGCCGGCCGTGCCACCGCCGGTCCAGATCGTCGGCCTGACCCAAGCCCATCGTCCGCTGTGACTCCATCGACGTCCGCAGAGCAGTCGTTGGAAAGATAAAAATTATGAATATGCAATGTATCTACTTAGTTGGCATTTGTTATTTACTAGTTAATGTGATGACTCGGGTAGTTGATTTAGTTAGTGATCTAGTGAGATATATATGTAGATAGATAGTAACATGGATACATAGGTTCATAGATATAGTTAGATAGCTACTTAGATATGTAGTTACATATTTAGTTAACTACATATGATCTAGCTATTTAGTGAGTACACTGTATATATATACGTAGTTATTATCTTGATTACTTAGTTTGTAGCTAGAAAATACTTGTTAGGTACTATCTATCGTCTAATTTTGACTAAAGGACATGTGTTTCGTTACGTGTTTGAATTAGATGGACAACCTAGTGACCATATATCATGGAGGCACCGTTGAAAGCGATCGCTATGGATATGTTGAGTTTCTTGATATGCAAAGCGTGCCTGTGCTATTCAATAATAAGCCTTCATTTAGTGAGATGGTTGCAAAGGCTTGTGAGGAGCTACATTGCCTTAGAGATGATGGCATTGTAGTTGATGATGTGCTGCACCTAGGTTCTCCTCCGAACATCTTCAAGCGAATGATCTCAATTGGTTGTGCGGATCAGTGGGAGAACTATGTGAGATCGGCTATGAAGAGTCAGCTGCAATGTTTGGATGTGGTTGTGCGTCGGGTGTTAGTTGATCCCATCCATCATGGGTTTACCCTACCAATGGATCATCAGGCACACATCGACCCTCCCATTTCGGAACCTTACCTGCATGTGCAGATTGCACCTATGGTTCCCGATGCTCAATCTGCCCCAATGCGGTATTTGTAGATGGTTGTCAGACTCATGTTTCTGTGATAGATCCTCCTTATGAGATCCCTTTGATACAGAATCATCCGAGTAAGTGTCTTAACCGCATGGTTTTTGGGAGCTTACCCCGTTCCTTACATCTATTTCTTTTATTCTTTCCTCATTTCTATACTGATGTTGCAGGAGACATTCCTGAGAATGTGGATGTGCCCCCTGTTGCTGCGCAAGTGCACTTTGGAGATGGATTCCATGGCTCCAATAGTGTTGAAATTATTTATGATTCGAAGCCATATGAGATGGCTAGGGCTCTTGATTCTAATGATGATCGCCCTGTTGGAGAGCTGACGGAGAGTGATGTTGAGATGATGATACGTATCTTTCCCGGCCGCCGTGATCCTAGAGTTCACGAGTTCAGCGATCTTGCTCATTCCGATCAGGCGTTTGTAGAAGGACGTGATGATAAGCTCCTAGAAGCTCCTGAGGCCGGTCCTAATGTGGTAATTGAGAGTGGGAGGGTGTTCAATGACCTCCCTGCTTTGAAGAGGTGGTTGCAGGCTTTTGCAGTGATACGAAAGAGGCCTTACAGGGTATTGCATTCATATGCGGAGCACCGTTACACAGTTGTGTGTGATAAGGAATGCTGCCCATGGAGGATTTGTGCAAGGAAGCAACAGTTAACTAGAAAATGGAAGATCACAAAAGTTGTCGGGCCACACAATTGTGCTGACCATGAGCTGACACTGAGGCATCGGCAGTTGACATCTACCCTCACTGCTAAGCGGTTGATGGGAATTTTGCAGGGAGAACCCAACATGAAGGTGAGGACAATTATCAGGACCGTTGAGGCGTTGTATAGAGGATATGTGTTAACTTATGGTAAAGCATGGAGGGCTAAGCAGTGAGCATGGAAGATGATATATGGGGACTGGGAGGATGGGTATGAGCAGCTGTCAGTTCTTTTCAACGCAATCAAAGCGGTGAATTCAGGCATGCATTATGAGTACATCTCAAAACCTAATGCATGGAAGGATGGGAGGTAGATATTCTTCCGTGCCTTCTGGTGCTTCCCTTAGTGTGTCGAGGCCTTTAGGCACTATCGTCTCGTCTTCTCCATTGATCGTACGTTCTTGATTGGCAAATACCAGGGCACACTTCTTATAGCCATATCCTATGACGCGAACAACAAGTTAGTTCCTTTGGCATTTGCTTTGGTTGAGAAGGAGAACAATGACAGTTGGGGATGGTTCTTGAGGCTAGTCTGGATACACGTGGTTGGTTCTAGCAGGGAGGTTGGCGTCATATCTGATAGGCATCAGGGCATACTTAATGCCGTGTGAGAGCAGATAGAGGGGTACGCACCTTTGCACCATCGTTGGTGTACTCGGCACCTTGCCGAGAATCTACTCCAAAAGGATGGTGTCAAGGGTAACTTTGACCTATTCCAGGAGGCTGCTCGACAGCTTGAGGATAAGTACTTTAAGGAAAAGTTGGAGCAAGTTAGAACCGCATCAAATGCAGAAGGCAGACAATGACTCACATGTTTGATGAGGGATTTGGAGAAATGGATGAGAGCTCACGATGCCGGTGGATGGAGGTATGAGTTTTAGTGCAGCAATATGGCAGAGTCATTCAATAAGTTGCTATTGGGGATATGTGGTATGCCCATGAATGCAATCGTTCAATTCACCTTCTATAAGCTTGTTGCCTAGTTCAACGATAGACACGCCCATGCATTGTAGATGCGGAGTGATGGAGAGATATGGGCTCCGAAACCAAAGGCACACCTAGAGAAGGCAAGAGAAAGGGCTGGCACACAAGAGGTTGCATGCTTTGACCATGCCACAGGGACTTATCAGGTCGAGCATAGGGGCGGTACAACGTCCGACGGCGAGGTCCAAGAGTCGAGGATACATGTGGTTGTCCTCCAAGATTTCAAGTGCACTTGTGGTAAACCAAGGCAGTACCACTTTCTATGTTCTCATTTGGTGGCAGCAGCTAGGCATCGCAACTATAATATCGAGAGGAGTATACCTCACGAGTTCAGTGTCGACATGCTTGTGCACACATGGAGCCCCCGCTTCGTGCCTTTTTGGGACCCTAGAGAGTGGCCTCCATATGATGGGCCGAAGTACATTGCGGATCCAGCTTACCGTTGGAACAAGCGTGGATCAAGGCAGAGGACGAGGCACAGGATGGTTGATACTCGGAAGAACGAGGAGTGGGAGAGGAACTCCATTTGTTACTGACCCCGAGCAGTACGAGTGCGGCAAGTGCGGTAGACTTGGCCACAATTCACGAAGTTACCATTGGCAGATTAGTGAGGTGCGACTATTGGTTCATTTTATTATTTTATATTTGTCGTCTTCATTTAATTAATTATGCATGTCTCTTTTTATGCTTGTATTTGTGTCAATTACTTATACATTTGTAAGTTCATATTTCATTGTATATTGAAATTCTAATTCATTCACTTTTTTGTAGGATGGAGCAATTCCACCTGCTCGACCTGACGTACGAGGCGACCCACCGAGGATGTCTCATAGCGCTAGGGCAGGTAATAATCTATAAGTTTTGTTCAAAATTTGGTGAATGTACATGTGTTCATGAAGTAACAGGAGACTATGTTTTATTCGATGCAGGACCTTCCGCTCCTTCGTCCTAGAACCCACAGTGGGTTCTTGGACATGCGGTACGACGATAGGTACACTCCTTTCCTGCAAAGAGCTGGCCTGGATGTCATCTCTTTTTAGGTTTGTCGTGGGTTGCCCAAGTTCAACTCAGCGGCCATAACTGCGCTGGTTGACAGGTATTAAATTGAATCATTGCCTCCATTCATGGCCATTTGTTCATGCGATTGACTTTTTTTACAATTAATATTGCTTTGTCTTAAATATAGGTGGCGGTCGGAGACTCACAGCTTCCACCTACCTTTTAGGGAGATGACAGTCACGCTCCAAGACTGTCAAAAGATGCTAGGCCTAAGGATTCATGGCAACCCAGTCACCGGATAGTGTAGGTCAGAGGGCTAGAGAGCATGAGTGGAGGCCTTCCTTGGGCATGAGCTTGGCGAGCAAGTGGCTCACACTTCTGGAGTTCCCATCTCTTAGCTACGGGAAGAGTTCGCACAGTGCCCCGAGGAGGCAGATGAGGAGACAGTTAGGTACTACTGCAGGGTATGGATCCTATACCTATTTGCATGTGTTCTCTTCCCTGACGCCACAGGTGATAGTGCGTCCTGGATGTGGATCCACTGCCTCGGTGACTGGGACCAGGCGGGTCACTATAGTTGGGGCTCTGTAGTCTTGTGTTTTCTATACTGGCAGTTATGCGAGGGTTGTCGTCGGTCTTCATCAAACCCGTCACTTGGTGGATGCATGTACCTGTTACAGCTATGGATGTGGGCTCGTCTTCAAGTTGGCCATCCAGAGGTTCTGGATCATCGTGAGTGGTTCCAAGGTCAGCCTCTAAGACGGCAGCCGACGTGGGCGTACCTTTGGGACCAGGCCAGAGTTCCATACGTGAGGTTAGACCGGGCATACATTGAGTTCACCAACGAGCTAGACACGTTGACGGTGTCTAGTGTAAGTATATTTTATTTCCCATGCTGGGTTGAAAAGGATTAGTATACCATCTAACATCTTGTTTGGACATGTTGTAGGTGGAGTGGGAGCCGTATGGTGGAGAGGACACACTTCCTTTTCAGCTAAGCAATGTTTGTGGGGCCGACGACGACTTCTATAGGATGAGGTGCCCTCTAATCTACTTCTATGCTGTCGAGTACCATCTGCTAGATAGGGTTGCACGCCAATTTGGAGTGAGACAGCTTTGGCCTATGGCTTTGTTCTCGATTGGGGTTGACTTACACAAGTAAGTGTTTTGATATTTCAAATGTCTCATAATGATGGTCCATTTCTATTAATATGGTGACATATACATGGATTCAAGTAACGATGACAAACGTGCAGGTTAGATCGCGAGAGGAACAAAAAGATTTTTGACTGGGAGAGGCACCACCAGTCCTTCATTGAGGAATGGGAGGAGATGCACGACAACGTGGACGACAACAACGAACCGCACATGAACCGTGAGTTTAGGCGGTACCAAGCTTGGTACCAGCGTGCGACACGTTGTAGGCTAAGGCTATAGTGGACTGAAGCTGACTACGCCGACATCAAGTCCTCCAACGATGAAGACACGGCGTACGACCAGTCGACTCGTGCAGGAAGGCGGGTGGAGGCAGGACCGATCTTGGACAGAGTGGTAAGCCAATTGCCTTATTTTTGTTCAGAAGTATTATTATTGCTATCTGTTCAGAAGTATTATTATTGAGAACTTTGTTGTAGGGCAATACACTCAAATGCTTAGTTGAAGAGATCGAGTGTGTTCGGCCGAGAGTCAATAACGACTACATACTTGGCTTCCTAGATGTAAGATTAAAAATATTCTTTCAAACATATCATTAATACGTTAGATTCTTTCAGTTAACATAGTTTTGTACAACAGAGGCTATCACGTCATCTACGCTATGCGACTGGTCGTTGTGGTTGCAGGACAGACATGGCGCAAGATGTGTACGTTCCTTCCGTAGGCAGAGGAGGCTTGGGTTCCTCTAGTCAAGCAGCTATAGGGGACAGGGATGAGGACGAGGAAGACGACGACGACGACGACGTGGACAGGAGGCATGAGGAGCTTGGCCCCTCTCAGCTCCATGACGCTCCCTCGACTCATCCTACACCACCTCTAAGCACTAGGCGACGCTGTCCGCGTGACCCTTACACTCCAGGTATAAGCGCTCTTGGTCACAAGGGTAAGGGCAAGAGTAGGAGGCAGTGAGGGATGTGGTAGTTGTTAGTATGCACTATTATGGATTTTGTATTTACTTTTATGTAACTATTTGGGACTGTATGGACATTGTGGACTATTTGGACTGCGCAGGACATATTATGTTGGTTGTGATGTTCGTTGTGGTTGCATTTTGCTGCTTGGATGATTAAATATTTGGAATATATAATGATGTCTTTGTTTATAACTGTGGATGCTCCTAAAACAAGGGAAACTCTTGTGAATTTTTTCTATGAAACAATAATCATACTACACTGTTAAAAAGGCACAAATGTAGTACACAGATTAACTATAAATTTATTAGAAAGTGTATATTCCAAACGTATCGTACATATGTTTTGTAGATGAATCTAGGGTTACCAAGCAACAGTGAATGATTCTATGCTTTTTAGATAATAAAAATAGACT
Organism: Miscanthus floridulus; assembly: GCF_019320115.1. Taxonomy (NCBI): domain Eukaryota; kingdom Viridiplantae; phylum Streptophyta; class Magnoliopsida; order Poales; family Poaceae; genus Miscanthus; species Miscanthus floridulus. Next base: position 40,973,794 of record NC_089580.1, on the reverse strand, counting down.
TTTCAGATACAGGGACAACAGCGATTTATCACATCACTAACATAGTACTGGCATGCAAGGAAGCACGACTCCACTCTATCTCCACCATCCATCTTATTATTGTTTGATCCAAGGGCTTAGGTGAAGAGGCACATGGATCGTTGACATGGCACACTAAGAGGCCTCTATTCCTTCTCTCAACCTATAAATAACCATATCTTTGATCTAGAAAGGGAAGTTAGCAGTGGTTATAAGGATGACGGACAGGACGGCAACAACAATGGTGCCGATTCACAGGAGGCACTCTGCAATGATCCATATTGCACCTACTCTAACCACAACAACAAGGGGCCTCCCCCGTCACCCCCACCACCACCATCACCAACAACGAGAGGCTACTATGGAGAAGGTGCAACACAATTTGCTATGTGGCCACACTACTAGGATGGCATTATCTTTTTCACATACCACATCTATGAGTTTGTTGTTTGGTTTAATTACCTAAGGCATATTAGGTTTAGTTGAAGGAAACTCTGTACCCAGGTTCGGTACATGTAGTCACATGTCATTTCATGTGTTTCATGTGTTGATTTATATAATGCCGTACGTTGTTAGGTTTTTTTGCAGCAAGTGTTCACATTTCAATACGTCTGTATCATTAAGCGGAATATTAAGACCATAAATGATGAAAACAACCACATAATGAAAAGTTTAATACTATGCCACATTACACAACATATTAATACTAGAAGTACGTGCCGATAGTAGACATAGGGGCAAATGCACTTTCAAATCCTCAGTCTGAAACATACTGAGTAAGCAACTCATCATCCGAGTATCAGTCCTTTACCACAACCCTGTTGTTGTGGCTAGGATCATCTACATTGCTCTGACCTGCCTGTCGCCTGTAGTAAGAGGCCTCCGCTTCATCTGTGGCCACTACGACCTAAGTGAAGAACGCGTCGTCATCCTCCTTCGCCTGTAAGCCCGCCTCTACTAGAGCGATGAGCTCGCTAGTCTACCAGTGTCATCCTCAGCCTCCTTCGCTTGCATGCTCATCTCTGCTAGAGCGATGAGCTTGCTCAGTCTGCTAGTGTCATCCTCAGCCTCCTGTGTCTACATGCCCGCCTCTGCTAGAGCAATGAGCTCACTCAGTCTGTCAGTGTCGTCCTCATCCTCGTCCCCCTCATCAGACAACACAATCGGTGATTGAACGGTACGACCAGCTCGCAATCTATGCTCATCTAACTTCTTCTCCTCATACCTTGCATGAGCCACCTCTGCGGCATGTTCTTCGCTATAACTAATTCCTTCATGTATAAAATGCAATCAGTTAGCAACGCGATTATATTACATTTAAAATCAGGCAACGAAAAAAGGCTTTCAAGCACTCACTGGCACATGATGTAGCAACATGCTCGTTCAAGACCTGCATCTGTACTCTTGTCTCCTCCATTGCCTCATTCCTTGCTCTCTTCTCCACTAACGTCATCCGCCTCTCCAATCCCCATTTGTTAAGCCCAACATCGACCGGGTTACAAATACCGCGCTGTCTAGCAAACTCATACATCTTTTCTTTGTGATGTTTAACGAATAGGTTGACGTAGTCAGGTCCATATCCCCTCTTTCATGCAATTAGTTGCCTCTTCTTCAGTTTATCCAAGAACTTAGCTTGACCATCATAACATTCCCACCTGCATTTTCTAGTGCTCTGTTCAAAAGAAATATTATATCATATATGTCTTACCAAAAGAAACAAAATATGATTCTATGTTTACCACAAAAATAACGAACCTCATCATACTCAATCATATGGCCGCAATAATGGCCTATTCCAAGCTCCGAAGGGACTAGGCCATAGTTGGATTTAACACCACATTCGCACATGACAGGAGGTGCTTTGTAGATTATCCTATCTTTCTTCTTTTCCTTAACCCTCCGCGGTTCTTTCGGCCATTGGTTCTTAGGACCATACAACCATTCCTTGAAATGACACTTCGCCATTGAAAACACCTAAATAATGAGACATTAGTACATGAACATATATAGCTCAAGATTTAAACATATACACTTTGCACTTACTTCATGCTTGTTTGGACACACAAACTCCAACGTATTCTTAGGGTTTATCACAGCTCGATCTCCGCAATCGCACAGAGGAGGTTCCTCGAGTCGTCTAACTATGGCTAGGTGCTTCTCCTTAGCTGTCATTGGTGAAGGGTTAGGGGGGGTGGAACCCACCGCTTGAAGTGCTCACGTGGATGTCTCCCTCTAAACCAATCGTCGAAAAGGAGGTACCTAGGATCAAACTTGTCTGCACCATTGATCCACTGAAAAAAGCACCTCTCATGGTCCTACACAATGAGATTCCAACAAAATATTAGTAGCATACTTACACAAATAAAGAAAAAAGATAGTGGAAACAATTTCTTACATTAAAACGACTGCATGTGCAGAAGCAACGCGCCGCTGTGTCCAGATGTTTCGATTGAAAAATATGGGCCGGGAAACCACAGTCACAATTAGGGACAGGGAGGTTTGGAGGGACGGGGGCATCTTTGCTAGACGCGTTGGGGTATAATTCTCAAGGACGACCCTGTTTTCGCCAAAACTCCTCCCGAAACATTTCTTGCATCTAACAAAACGGATGTAATTTAACAAACATAAATCAAAACATCACAAATAAATGTCAATGAGAACCATAACTATAATACAACCAATTTCGTTCTAAGAAACAAAAGCAGTTAACATTAAATCCTAAACCTAGGGTTTCCCATTTGATGCACAACAATGAACCCATAACATAACTACATGCGCCTAGGTTTGCTAGCCTTTTCCACGCCTTGGCATCATCCAACGGTTGTATAATAGATATATTGAGGGATACAATGAAACCCTAAGTGATGACGATTCTTAGATTGAAAAATCCGACTAATATATACTGAATCGATGCGAAAAAAACTAGGAGGAGAGCGAGGATACCTTGCTCTCGAAGATCTACGAATCAAACCAAGCTTTTCAAGGTCCAATATGTCGATTCGTGAGGTAGGGTGAAGTGGGGAGAGAAAAAACCTGAGAGGGAGGAGAAAGAAGAGGAAGAACACTCAGGCAGGAAGGTTGGGCCGGGGTTAAATGCAGGGAGCTCGGCGCCAGTCGCTATGGCGCCGAGTTCAGCGTCGTAGATCTTGGCGCCGAGCTCGGCGCCAGAGTGACTGGCGCCGAGCTCCCTGCCATGTCATCCACCATGCCTAGGAGCTCGGCGCTAGAGACGCTGGCGCCTACCTCAGCGCCAGCATCAATGGCGCTGAGCTAAGGGTCCATTTTCTGAATTTCTTCCGCCAGGGGTCTATTTGTGAGAAACTTTCAAAAAAAAGGGCTAAATTGTAAAAAATTTAGGGAAGGTGCATGTGGCGGTGTGGGCTGCTGGGTACTGCACTTACCAACGTCCAAAAAAGGTCTAATTCGATATTATGCCAAACAACTTTAAATTCGAGCAAATTCATACAAAAAAAACTAAAATTTATGGCACCAAATATAAGTATTATCATATTAGATTAATCACATAATATATTTTAGTTAACATATTTGTTCACATAAATGTTGCTACTATGAAAATTTGAGTTGGTTTAAATGTACAAATACAATCGGTCTGGAATGGAAGGAGTATACTACAGAACTGATAACGCTGTATGTGTGCTTGTGGGCAAGGTACTAATTAGGGCTAGGCTTTGTAACACCCTTGGTGATACACCATAAATCATTTACTAAAACATGTCATGAGCATTATGTTTATAAGTTACTGCATGTAATAAAGTGTGTGCATCAATTTCTGTAACTCAAAACGATCAACTAAAATACGAAACGAAAGTTGATTCGATAGTCATGTTATATCACTTAGGGTTTAAAACCAATTTTTATTAAGCAAAAATGTTATAGAACATGTATGCGATACTTAAATAAAGTTTGAAGTACAAATTTTGTAGATGACAATGAAATACTTGCGGTTGAAAAATGATATTACTAGCTAATATGTCCACTAGCTTATAAATCGCAAATGGAAATCAAATCCAGCTTAAAAACTTCAAAATTTTCAAGTCTGCTGGCAGCTAGATATTGCTATGTTTAGCAATTTATTGTGAGAGATTAGGTTAAAGGGTGGTATAGTATTATAGCTCGATTTGGTAGTGTCATGTACCATCTTGAGCATGGTGAAGACGGTTTAGGTTTAGGGGCAACCTATTGGTCGTGTTGAATGCTTTAACATTCGTGCACGGCACTTGTTTCGGTTGCCTAGACGTGTGGGCGTGGTCACCGTCGCGCGGAGCCTCGGCATCGCTGAGCTCGGCCGCGTGCACGCTGCCGCACTTGGCTGGCCTCGGCTGCCCTGTCCTGGCTGCCTTAGCTCGGTAGTGTGGGGCTGTTGCTGCTGTCGCTTGCGACGTCGGGCGTGCACTGTAGGCTCACCACGCTGCCCCATCGTGCTGCCCCGCTGTGTGGCCACCCGTGCCACAGCGGAGCCATGCCGGCATCGTTACCTCATCGTCGCGATTCGTGCACTGCTGCACTGCCTTCTCACTGCCACGCTGCGTTGCAGTCGCTCGCTTGCCCTCGCGTGCATGTGGGATGCCTCAGTCGCGCTCACGCCTTGCCTTAATGGCGCTGCGTCTGCGTAGGCCACGCCATGCCTATCCGTCCCACACATGCACGTGGTCTGGTCGTGTGTCGCGTAGCTCGGGCACAGGCGTAGCCACATGTCCGATCGACCGCTTGCCGCCAAGGCTAGCCGAGCGGTGCCCTACCGCACCATCTCTCTTCCTCTTCCTCGGTTCTCGTCGTCGCGTCACACCCACGTGTGAGCTATTAGGCGGTCACCTTTCAGCAATTACTGGCGCCTGCACTTTTGCCCTCCCGTCTTATCGCCAACCAAACCCGCACAGCCATAATGGCGGCCCAGCCAAGCGCCAATTTGGCGTTTTCCCTTCGGTGTGCCCTTAAGGCCACATCCTGGCCATGACCGAGGGTAGGCCTAAATTCCTCCACCCACGTCCAATTGCTTGCGCCACTACACTCACTGCTTCCCTTCTCGCCCTGCGCGCTTTTGTCCAACCGCTACCGCCCTTACTTCGCTACTGATGTGTCCGTGCCACTGCGGAGCGCCATCGGAAGGCACTGTCGCACGTGGCCAGCCCTGCTCGGGGCATCTTCGGTCGAACCATCTCCATGGGTAGGCTTGTGGTGAGTCACTGGTACTCACTCGTTGTCTCTACCATTTCTGTAAGGCCGTAGCGCACCGAAACTTGGCTGCCGCTGCCATAGGGTGCTCGTCGTCATGGAGAGGCCACTCTACTATGTCCCGGCTTGTCCAACCACTGCCGAAGTTGCGTGTCGTCCTTTAGGTGGGGGTTGGCCTTCTAGATGAGTCGGAGGGGCCCCCGGTTGCCTAGCGTGGCGGTCTCATGCCAACCAACGCCACGCCAGCGAGTACGGGGGTGTTGGGGACCAGCCAGATGTAAAGATGATTGGAGGCGAGGGCCTTTTGGCAAAGGACCCGACTATAGGAATAGTGTGTATAAGAGCGGCGTTAATACTAGGAAGAGCAAGGGTGCTTTTGCAAAAGTGTCACGCGCACGGGCTCCCTTCCACCGTGGGTCGGCCTGTGTGCGTGGGCCACGCATGCGCACGCGCGCCGCGCGCGCGTTTGGGCCACGTCCACGTGGTGGTGGGCCGCGCGGGTGGAATTCGTTTTTCCTTTTCTTAAGGAATTAGAAATAGCTTTATATTTTAATTTCTGAACTGGATTTCAAAAATTAATATCAATTTGCATAGGTGTCCAAAAATTATGAAATTTTTTTTGTTGAGCTCCAAAAAATGTTGTCTATCTGATGGCATAGTTAGCTTATGCGTGACTGAGTTGATACTGAGGCCTATTAAATCAATTGCGAGTGTTTAGTATTATTTAGATTAGTATTTGTAGAAATTTTTATGGTAAATTGGTAATAGCTTTGACCATGAAATTTTTATAGTAGGTTCATTGTATTATTATGTGCTCACTGTAATTTTTGAGGCCCTAGAATAGACCGAGAAATAAGGTAGTTAGGTGCTCCTTGTTTTAATATACATTAAATTGTTAATAAAAGAAGAAATGCATTTTAGTTGCTAAGATAATACTTGAATGTTTCATACCTGTTTAGTGGAAAGGATGGGTTGCTTAGCATCTTAGTCATTAGAGTTAGCTTAGTAGCTTGGTAGATGTATTGTTGTTTTAAGAGTTGCTGTTGTCGTAATACTAAGTGTTGCATCATCATCGCATGCATGTAGAGAACGAGTTAGCGGAGATTGTGACCAATCGGAGATCATGAGTTCGAGGAAGTGATCAAGGAGTACGAGGAGGTTCTCGTATAGGAGGAGATCCTGAAACCGCCATAGACTAACTGAGCTGACACCCCGCCTGCCCAAGGCAAGTCCCGGTGCATAACCCTTATTTTGAATGATCACTGGATATATATATATATATATATATATATATGATGTGCATTTACATTACAGGATTTATATTGAAACTACATGCAGAGATAACCTACCTATGAGTCCTACTCACATAGGTCGAGTAGCTGCTATGCTTAGGCTATCGGTAGCGCGAGTAACATGTCGTTACTCACAATAGGTGATTATTATTATCACTCTCATGATAAAATGGTAAAAAGAAATGGAGACCAGACAGGGATATGGTTAGGGTATTGGTGGGTATAATGGGTTGTGTCCTGCGGCCAACAGGGCATAGCTTGGTTACATTTTTTTCTCTGTCCGTGTTGGTTAAGGACCGGCCGTTGTATCGGATTCTAGTCAGGTCATAGGCTTATTATCCTGAGCACATACTTGCTTATAGGAGCGGGAAGGCTCATTGCTCTCTTATCGTGGGTTCCGACTCTTTCCGGACCGACTGATTGTAGGCGGAGATGGTGGAGGTCTAAGCACCACACTGAGTCCGAGAATTAGGTGTGGGGACTTGGAGTCCAAGTTTGGACGGGGATCTAGAACCCTTGACATGAGAGTGGTGGGTTGGTCCTGCTTGTGCCTGGGGTACAAGCAGGGTGTATGTTTCGGGGTACCCTCCTGGGCTACGTTGGTTCACGAATCGCCGTGTAATACGATATGACTTGTCTACGATCTAGCACCGTAGTAAGAACTGAAAGATGAAAGGGAAAGAATGGACCTGATTGCTCAACTCTTGCTTGAAAGTAGAACATATGCTTACATAGAATGGTTAGCTAATGAACTAATCATGGCTGCTAACAAAAACGTACATAATGATTCACTATTAGTAATGCTTTTTGCAAAAAGGAAACCCAGCAAACCATAATGCTTATCATATCATTTAGAGTCGAAAAATTATTCTCACTAGTCGGGTAAGTCTTGCGAGTATATTGTGTACTCAGGGTTTATTTACCCCTGTTGTAGGTGCAGCTTGAGAAGTAGTTGTTGTGTGGAGGATTCTTCTGGTGGGCACAGACGGATCCTTGTATCTTATCGATAGATGTTTATTTTAATTCAACTGTTTAAATTCTGCACTCTAAATTTGGTATTGTAATAATATATTTCTGAGAACTCTTGTTGTATGAAATGGACTAAGTATTATAAACTCGTTCTCATTATTGGATCTCGGAGAAAAAATGTGGATTATTCGAGTTCTTTCTTGGGGTGTGCTCGATGGAACCGTCCGATGTAGCCAGTTTTCGGAGTGCTTAGTGTCTGGTGGAAGACGAACGCCTTCAAAAACGTGCTATTTCGGGCGGTTCTGCCACAGGCTTGTACGCAATAATTAAGCAACCTTGTTCACAAACACCTACCAAACCATATTGTAAGTCGTGGCTAATTGTAAAGCTCATAGTTTATCATTAAGGGCGTTCTTGACCTGACTCTTAATGAGCAACACCGGATCGATCATTCCATCACTCTCTTTTCTCACTGCTAGCAAATATATCATTATTCATTGTTCATTGTGGTCTAGCAAATATTATATGGATCATGTGTCCTCTCCTCTTTAAGACCTCGTTTGAATACATATGTATCCATTTCAATTCATATGTGTTGGAGTGGATTAGAATGAAACTTAGTTTAATTCCACTCCAATCCACTTCAACACACGTGGGTTACGATGGATACATGCGCACCCAAACAAGACCTAAAGATTGCTGGGGTGGCCTAAACAGGAGTAGCAGAATCGTTCATGGGGGAGACAGAAGACATCATCCGTAGATCTATGCAACTTACTTAGAGCTGAAATTAATACTCCAAACAATCTAATTAACAGTACAGTTAATAGCTCAAAATAATGTACCTGGATAGCTAATAAAAAGTTATTAACCGGTTTCCCATGCTAACTATTAGATGCAGGAACCAAATGGGACTCAACTAATAGGTTAGCTAACTGTCCTGCTAAAAATGCTATCAATTAGTTATTTGCCCTCTACGTGCTAAATGTTAGCTATTAACACTAACAGATACAAAACAGAAAACAAAATATCTTAGAACACACTCGATTGTGCCATGACCCTTTAACCTGTTCATGAAGAAAAGGAAAAAAAACATCCTAACGAATCCTAGATGACGAATATATAGATATAGATACAGATATAGATATAGTATTAGTACAAAACTATATTTGTCCCAATGCAATGCAAGTAAACTAAAAGTTACGTGATGCTTTCCTGAACTAGGCTTTGTTTGAATCCGTATAGCTAATAGTTAACTATGGAAAAAATAGCTCCTTAAAACCAAACAAGTTTGACTAATAGTTTAGCTAATTATTAGCTAAATAGTTAACTAATAAAGTAATAATTATTTCACTGGTTGGACTAAACTTGCTAATATTATTTAGACTTAAATATAGAAAATAAATTGGATGGACCAGTGGCACTTAGAGTAGGCTGAGTAGCTTGTGGGCGCGCACACACACAAACGCATATGCACCGACAAGTGGTTTGGTGCTTAATTACCGGTAGTACTCCTACGAACAGCACAGGGCTGGTGTGGTGTTGCTTGCATGTGTTGTTTCCCGTTTGCCTGACCTCATGAGCTTCTGCTGCTGGATGGCATGACCCCACCGTGCAGTCGCCGTCGGCCATCGCTATCGCCATCCATTCCCATTCGCATTGCGTCTTGCCTTTGCTAGCCGCCGCCGTACGCCAGCCTCATAAAATCAGGTAAATAAACAAAAAAAAGGAGTATTTTACAGTCGACGACGTGGATGGTTGCACTGCAACCTGCAACCAATCAGTTTGTTTTTTTTTTCCTTATCCATATCCATAAATAGAAAAGGCAAAAAAAGAAAGAAATACTCATACAGTACGTTTCAGATTTTTCTCCCTCCCTTTTCTTTTTGCGAAAATTGTCTTTTGTTTCACGGCGCTGTAGCAAATCCAAATCACAACCACTGGTGGTGAGTTGGCAGCAGAGAAGGTCTTTGCATACATGTACACACGTGTTCAGACCTCACTATACAGCCGTTGCTGGCCGGTGTGGTCATCAGGGGTGAAAAATGTAAAGTTCTTCTTACGCATGGATGCATGAACCATAGCTAATTAGTGCACTTTTTTTTATGATGGGTAGCACTTCTTTTTTTTTATAACCGTGCATTTTAAACTGAACTAACACAAGTGCTAGTGAGGTCATTACGTGTGTGTCAGCGTGTGGGAAATAACGTAATTACTAATTAGGGCTAAGCTTGTACGCCATAATTGAACAACCTTTATCAATTTCCCAAGCCCTAACGTGCAACTGATTGCAACAATATAAGTACAGCAAAAAAGCTCCATTAGCTAGGCCATTACGTGCACCGTTTGCCTAATCTTGGCTAAGGACGTGAATGAACAACACGCTGGTTAGCTAACCACTTAATTCACACGAATTGAAAAGGCTTGCCATCTAGTGGGCTTTCGAGATTGTCAGTTCCTTCATTACACGCACTTTGTGAACGATCGCTAACTTATTTGGCAACAAATTAAATTCAAATTGGGACCCACAAGTGTGCGCTGCTACAATATTTTTGCTTGATAATAAAGAAAGATCTTATTATAATTTCAAACACATTACGTTATGATGATACAAAAATCTAGAAATCAAAGCACTTTCTGGTCTGCCTAAAAAAGTACACATTGCATCCAACAGAAAAAAGAAAGAAAACCAACACATTTTAGTGGCTATATATCAATCCGTAAATTAGATCATCACTATATGTCTAGAAAAGAAATAGCCTTGACTGCCTTATCCCGACCAATTGCTGTGACACTGCACAAGCAAACCTGGCCTAACACCCTAAGGCTTTGTTCGGATGTTGTTGGATTCACCTCAACCCACATGTGTTGAGATAGACTGGAGTGGAATGGATTGATGCGAATCCGACTACATCCAAACAAGGCCTAAGCCTGTTAATCCAGCTTCGAAAGTATGGACCAAGGGCTAGACGGTCTGTTTAGAGACAGTGTAAATCTTGGCGTAAGATAGGTGCATGGTTTGCAGTGAACGTACCTTAGGCTAGAAAATAGTCTTGTACACACCCAATGGTACTCCTAGGTGTCGTGGGTTAAGTGGAAGCTTGTTTTTGGTCCATTTAGAGATAGTGTTAGTGTCGACGCAAGATAGATGCAGGGTTTGTGCCGTCCCTGGAGCAACACTAGAGGCTTTGGCACCGTTCGCTTTGCTGAAAAAATAAGCTAAAATACTGTTCCGGCTGATTTTGTTGTGAGAGAAAAACACTGTTCTGGCTATAAAAAACAAGCTAAAAAGTACGAACAAGCGAACATGGCGTTTAGATTCTTAAGCCGTCACCGAACATACGTCACGTATTATTAGGTTTAGCTAGCTCGGTAGTCATCTGAGTTATAGTCTAGCCGGCCAGACTGAACCCACAAACTAGGAGTGAATATATAAGTGCACGTGGCTTGTGCATGTGTACTCTTAAGGCAGAATAGCCATTTTGGTCATTCAACTATTACTCGAGGCTCAATTTCATCTTTAAATTTTCAAAACGGCCGTTTAGGTCCTCAAACTTTAGTTTATAGGCTCAATTTCAACCCACAACTATGAAAATGATCATTTCAGTCCTTAAATTTTGCATTTTGGGCTAAATTTCATCCATAAACTATCAAAGTGCATTTCACTTTTATTTTCAAATCAATTTTGTCTATTCAAAAAGAAAACTTTATATTTTAGACACAATTTCATCCATAAAACTCAATTCTGTCTATTCAAAAAGAAAACTCTATATTTTAGGCACAATTTCATCCATAAATTATTAAAATTATAGATCTGCTATTATTTCAATATATCCATGTATTTTTAAAGAATAAATAGTGTTCGATGCAACTGTAATTGCTCCCACAAATACCATTTAGCCGGATATATATAAATGGTACCATTATAAGGTAACATTAAAAATAACAGCTTAGAAATATTAATGGCCACAAAAGAGTCTTTGGATGAATATTATTTTTCCATCTCCAATCGTCGGTGGTGTTGGAGCTAACCATGTGCAATAGTACAGCGTTCCACGTACAACGTAGACAAAGTTAAGTTGAAAATAAAAGTTTAAAGAACAAAATACACTTTGATAGTTTATAAATAAAATTGAGCTCAAAATGTAAAGCTTGAGGACTAAAACGATCGTCTTCATAGTTCTAGGGTGAAAATGAGCCTAAGAGTAGAGTTTGAGGACTAAAACGACCGTTTTAAAAGCCCAGGGTCAAAATTAAGCGTCGAGTAATAGTTGAGGACCGAAATAGCTATTCCGTCTGCTCTTAAGCACGATAAACATGAGTACGATCAGTTGCGAGGCCGCTGAGGAGACACGGCACGAGCCATGCGAATGCGATGCCACCTACTACGATTACTCGTGTGCCCAATTGCACATGCACCTGTATATGGATCCGATCCATCGGCATTGAGACGTGACAGTGGCCGTATTGCAGTGGTATTTCGTGGGCACACCAGAAACACGTATGCATGCACCGACTAGTGGATTACCTCCGCACGCCCACAGCCACAGGGTTGCTGTTGCAAGCATAGTTCCCGGCCGTTTCCCCTTCTGTCTCACTCACGTGGTCCTTGCCATTTTGTTCCAACCTTTGCCTGCTGCTGTACTACTCCTACTAGACTTTAGTTAAAAAATGAAAGCGAATTATTTTAAGTTTGACTAAGTTTATAAATTTAGATCTAATATAGAAAATATACATATCTAATGATGCCTATTCAATTTTCTCTATAGATTTAATAAAACTTTAAAGTTATTTGACTCGAAAATGAGAAGTACAGTCCTTTTGCGATGGAGCAGATATAGCAGTAGCTAGTCAAAGTTTCTAAATTTTGACCTATTTTATTATAGAAAAAATATCAGCATTTATGTCTCCAAATATATTTGCTATAAAAATGTATTTCATAATTAATGTAATAATATTTGTTTGGTATAAAAATATGTTAGTATTCTTTCATATTGAGGTGGTCAAATTTAAAATTGTTTGACTTCTCAAGAAGTGACACTTTTTTTAGGAATAGGAGTATAATAACAAACTAGACCTAGCTAGATATACAAAATTTGCGAAAAAGGAACAGTTTTTTTTTTAAAACATAACTTGCTTGTATATGTTGTCACTCCAAAGAAAAAAGAAACTTAAAATTTAGCTTGCACCTGGAAAGCAAAAAAAGACAAATCTTATTAAGGGATCGATCAGACCAAAGATATAGTAAATTAATCAAATGAAAAGTTAGTCTACAACAATCTAGAAACAAGTGAAAGACTCAAAGTTGTCGAGGGAGTTATTGGACTTCTTCATAAACTATTTTGTGCTCCTTGCGCCTATATATGGATATACTATACTACTGCTACATTTGCCTCAACAAAAAAAAAAACAGTGAGAATATAATGTGTATGTGCTACGATCTTTTCCGATCATCCAGCACAATTACGATTTATTTGGATTCCATTGTAGCAGATATAAATTAACTACTCTGGTCCATCGATCTAAACAGAAGTGTCAATAATTAGAGTAATTTTTAGCTACGTCCTTAGCTAGTTACTAAGGGTCTATTTGGCAAGGCTCCTCTTTGGCTCCAGCTCTGCCTCCTCCAGAGGAGCCCTGCCAAACGTTTATATGGAGGAGCCATTTTTTAGTAAAAAGCAAAGGGGCCAGAACTATTTTGGAGGAGCCACGACCGTTTTGGACAAGCCACAAATTATGGCTCTTCCAAAACTGCTCTGACTCCTCCATAAAAGTCGCCTAGAAAGAGCCGTACCAAACACCCCCTGATAAGGACACAGTTCGCTGCTAGGGATGCACGCTTCTATTAGCCGGAGTTCAAACATGCACCGGCAATTTTTTAGCTCTGGCTAATAATTATTAACCTTAGTTGATCTAAGTTGGTCCTTAATGATCATTCAGTCGACAGTGGTACGTTTAGTTTGTGGGCACACAACACATATATACACGTACCGGCAATCGGTTTATTTCTCTTTCTCTTACACCGTCACACTCACATAGAGAGGCAAGTGGAAGTGGTTTACGTGTAGCTAGGGTTTTTAATTTCGGTATTGTAAAAATTTCGACCACCACCGAAACTATTGAATTTCGCGAAATTCGGCCGAAATTTCGACGAATTTTTTTTAGAGACTAGCACATAAGTATGTTTTTTTTCTAAAAAAACATTTAAATCTAAACAAATATTAGTACGATTTATGACTACACGTCTATTGAATACAAAAATATGCAATATAAACAATAAAAAATTGAGTCTAAAGTTATATAACGCATGTATTAGTGTATTACAAAATTTCGGATTTTTCTTTCGGCCACCACCGAAATTACCGAATTTCGCGAAATTTCGCCGAAATTTTGAACCCTGCGTGTAGCTAGGGCCGCTCAGCCGCTAATATTGCAAGCAGTTTGTGGTTACCATTTGCTTCCCGTTAGTTGATCTGATGCGGTCCACTGGTCCTGACACTTTGCTCCTAGTGACCTACTTCCTCCTCCGTTCTAAATTATAAGTCGCTTTGATTTTTTAGTACATCTATTTTATTATACACGTAGATATAATAATATATCTAAATACATAGTAAAATGGATAAATTAAAAAAAAAATTAAGGCGACAGCTACCTAGCTACGTTGGTCATACTGTATGTATTTACCCTTTTGTTCTTTCTTGACTTGACAGAGGAATTTGCATAGCCTGCCCTTGCTGTCAAGGCAAGGCTGCAACGAATTATTGCTAGCTAATTCGGTAGCGTAGACCATTTCCGCTAGTTTCGATTCTTCATCGGGTTTTAAATTGAGTCACTAACCAGCATGACTTTGCAGACAAGCGGTCTGTTCGCTGGTTAGTTTCTGGGCTGGTTTGAGCTGGCTAGTGCTGATTCGTTGTGAGAGAAAAACACTGTTGACTGATTGGTTTGGGCTGACTGAAACCAACAAGGAACATGGTGCTTGTGGCTGAATCCTCGTTTCGATTCTTCTTCTTTTCTCTGGAGCCCAGCTGAATATATACTCTGCGGTGGGAACACAGGCTCTTAGTCCAGAAGGTCTTTTTTTTCCACAAGGCTTTTAGTCTAGAAGCTCAGTGCTATCGTGTTGATGGCTTTGTCAACAGATGTGAGCTCCTTCTCCTTTTGCTTCTTTTTTTTCCTTTTAAAAAATTACGAATTGAAGAGATGTAGTAGTAAGAGAAAAGGCAGCAATGCAAAATTTCTGATTGATTCCATCCTCTATACAAGAACTTGCAGATGCAGCCACAGGATGGTCTGACCAGAGTCACCAGACCAGCGAGTTATCCATCCAAACAGAGGTTATCCATCCATCCAATCAAAAGAAGGCAAACGAAGACCAGCGTAGACCTGCTACGACCTTTTCGTCCCCATTAGCTTAGGGGTGTTTGGTTTCTGGACTAAATTTTAGTCCATGTCACATTGGACGTTCAGATGCTATTTAGGAGAACTAAATATGAGTTAATTATAAAACTAATTACACGGATGGAGGCTAATTTACGAGATGAATTTATTAAGCCTAATTAATCCGTCATTAGCACATATTTACGGTAGCACAACATTGTCAAATCATAGACTAATTAGGCTTAAAAAATCGTCTCGCAAATTAACCACAATCTGTGCAATTAGTTATTTTTTTCGTCTATATTTAATACTTCATGCATGTGTCCAAATATTCGATGGGACATGGACTAAAATTTTCCTGTAGAAACCAAACACCCCCTTAGTTTCCAAAAATTTTCACCCTAAGCTGTCACATCGAATCTTGCGGCACATATATGGAGTACTAAATATAGATAAAAAAACTAATTACACAGTTGGGTGAGAAATCGCGAGATAAAACTTTCAAACCTAATTAGTCCATAATTAAACACTAATTGCCAAATACAAACGAACATATACTACCGTAGCCATCGTCTACACGCGGCACCCGTCAGGTTTGACCAAAATAATTGCTACTCCTACACGAGACGATTAGTACTTTTCCTGTCAGAATTGCAGCAGCACAGGCATCAGCACATTTTCCTGTCAAAGCCGCACAAGAGATTATTACCGATGGCTAACCGCTACGTTATTACAATCTTGGAAGAGGGTTAACGATCTAATGATGGTCATTTCCTGATTCTATCGTGACACCAGATGTGACATCCTAAAACTTTACACCCTAAAATTAAACAAGGTTTAGTTCATCCCCAAAAGTTTACATCATATCCTATCGAATATTTTGACACATGCATAGAATATTAAATAAAGACTAAAAAATAACTAATTGCACAGATTGCGACTACTTTACGAGACGAATCTTCTAAGCCTAATTAGTCCATAATTTAACAATAAATCGCTACAGTAACTCATGTGCTAATGATGAATTAATTAGGCTTGATAAATTCGTCTCACGGTTTACTGATGGATTCTGTAATTTATTTTTTTATTAGTACCCGAATACCACATCCGACACCCCATATGACACCCGATGTGATATCAAGACTTTACACCCTGCAAAACGACGCCTTAATCTGATAAGTGCCCCCGCTAATGCCACACGCCTTTTCACCACGTGCACCACTCGTCAAAAAAAAACATCCGGAAAAGTTAACAAATCCTGACGTAAATACTCGGATTCCACACTGTATGTGTACAGTAGTGTACGTAATAATAAATAAAATAAGAAAAGAGGGGGAAAAAAAGGCGGCAGGCGAAATGCGCAACGGAACGGTGTGAAAAGAGCGGTTGCTGGCAACCTACCCAAATGGTCGGAGAGAGAAACCGCCGCAGCGCAAGCAAGCGAAGCAAGGGAGGGAGGACGGAGGAGACAGAGAGAGGGAAACCACAGAGCCAGCCAGAGGCGGGCAGCAACGGGCACGAACCGGCGCGACCTCCCAGGCGGAGAGAGAGGGAGGGAGGGAGGGAGGGACGCGCTCACACACACACAGAGCAACGACGAGCAACGGAACAAGAGGGCGCCCGCGGCGAGGGGGAGGAGCAGGCAGGAGGCGGGCGACGGTTGCCAGGCAGGAGCACCGGTCCAACGGAACAGGACGCGGCGCCCGAGCCACAGGACAAGAGCACGGGTCGGGGGGCAGGGGTGCCCATGGTCACGCACGCCGCTGCATCCGCCCCCGCCCCCGCCCTGTGAGTCGCCGAGCGACGCCGCGCGGCCGTGCAGATGAAGGTGTCGTCCAGGAAGAAGCAGGCGCCGCCGACGCATCAGTCGCAGCAGCGGGAGGAGGCGGAGGAGCAAGGGTCGCCGGCGGCGGCCGAGGCCATGGACGACGCCGCGGCGGTCGTCCAGGAGGAGGAGGCGGGGTGCTCGGGGAAGGCGCCAGAGGCGGAAGCGGAGGGGAGGACGGTGGTCGTCGGCGTGCGCGCGGACGACGCGGAGAGCCGGGCGCTGCTCACCTGGGTGCTCGTCAATGTGGCCGCGCCCTTGGACCGCGTCGTCGCCGTCCACGTCGTGCTGGCGTCCGCCGCGGAGGCGGCGGCTGCGGTCGACTTGGAGGCCATGCTCGGCGTCTACGAGGGCTTCTGCAACCTCAAGCAGGTCGCTGCTCTCTGCTCCGCGTTCTCTCTTCGCCTTGGCTCCCTCCCTCTCCTGATTCCATTTCGCGCTTGGCTAACGGATACTCATTCCACGCGGGCGTACGATTGGTTAAATTTTGGCACAATCTCAATTTTTGCCCTGGCTTTTTTACATTTATCGTGCAAAAAAGATGCAATTTTCACTTCATTTATGGCCTGCCTTCTATGACCCAGTACAAGTTCGCTTTGTTTTTGTACCGGATTGAAGTCCTTTGCCCCCATTATTCTCCCGTGGCTTTGCCGCTGCGGTGAATTCGCCTGAAATTTCTTGCTTTCTCTGGGTACTAGTAGTACTCTGTAACTTATCCTGGTGCGTGCTGCGCAGATCAATCTAAAGCTGAAGATTTGCAAGGACTCGTCGGTGCGCAAGGCGCTAGTTCGTGAGGCCAGCCTGTTTGGGGCCGCCAAGGTTGTCCTCGGCGTCGCCAAGAAGAGGCGTGCGATTTCGTAAGTAAAGTGCCACCAGCATTGGATGCTCAGTGGCTTTCCACTACGGAAGCTATATAAGCTTTTCTCATTCTATCATTACCTCCACTGCCCTGTTGTAAATGGCGCTTTGCATTCTTCAGGTCCTCGCATTCAGTTGCAAAGTACTGCGCAAAGAAGCTGCCCGCAAAGTGTGCGGTCCTTGCCGTAAGCAATGGCAAGATCGAGTTCCGGAGAGAGTCGAGTGTCCATTCAGGCAAGGTCTCAGCAGATGTTCTTCCGTGTGGTGATGATGAGATGTATTGTGTAGTGCCCTTCCAAGCCCGTCAGGCTAAAGGGGGCACACTATCTTTACAAGAACCTAAAGATGGTGGTGAGGGTGACACCACGCGTGATGTTGGCACCAAGGGAAGTGAATTGGAGGACACCATCAAAGACGAACAGCTGGTCTCAAGCGTGGTCCCTGCGGATTTGTCAACGGGTCAGGTTGAGATCGATGCAGATCCTTCTAGTAGCAAGGTTGAAGAGCCAATTGTTGAACAGAGAGATGAGATTGCCGAGCTTCCAGGTAGGGGTGCCAGTGTGTTGTACTGTGTGCTTCCTGGGAGAAGTAGCGATTCTGTTGCAAGTACATCTAGTAGGCAAGACCATGATTCAGTGGATCTTCCATCCGAAGGGGCCGGGGAGCTATATTGCTTATTGCCCCCCAGGAACGGCCATTCAGTCAGGAGTACTGGTGATTCTAAGCGTTCAAATGCAAATAAAAAAGATGATAAACCAGCCAATCCATCACTGGAAGGAGATGGTGATCTGTACTGCCGGCTGCCGAGGAGTGGACGACCCGGTAGGAGTTCTGGGGGATCCAAACGTTCTGTTGGTATAAGAGGTATGATTAGGCGTAGCAGTAGTTTCTCCAGTGATATCAATCTGAACTCAGAGACATCACCTATTAAGAAGGATGGCTCGGTTAGCATGACTACCACTGAACGGAGTTCTTCTGCTGTATCCACGGAAGCTGAGGACTCACCGAAAGACACTGCACGAAATGCTGAAACACCCTCGAGTTCTCCGATGTCACTGAGACGGATGATAGAAAGAAGACCTGACCGCTGTCACCTCCATAGAAGAATCTTTAGACATCATAGGAGTTCATCTTTGGAATGGGCAAAAAACTCAATGGTTCAATGGGCAATGAGACTTCCGAGCCGATACAGTTCGGTCCACCCAGATGGCAAATCATTGAAATCGGATGCAAGTCCAAGGTTGAACTGTGATTCTGAAACTGAATCCACTACAGCTGTTGAGCCAGTATCAATGTTTTCTTTCGCTTTCTATGATGTAGTATGGCCTCCCAGTGAATTGGAATCACTTCGAGAGAAGTATTCTTCAGTTTGTAGGTTGTTTAGTTATGAAGAACTGAAACTTGCAACGGCCAACTACACACCTGGTAATTCCCTCTTACAGCAGCGTACTTTGGTATACATTTTTCTTTTAACAAGTTCAAAAACTTAACTTTCTTTCAAGGTGATGCAGATATGTTAATTGGGAAGGGTGGAACCAGTCAAGTTTTCAAGGCACGACTCGACGATGGAACATTTTCTGCAATAAAGATTCTGAAACCATCGGTTGATGCAATACATGAGTTTATTACGGAGATTGAGATTGTAACCAGCTTGCAACATGAGAACATTGTTGCACTAAGGGGATTCAGCTTCGAGAACTGCAACCTTGTGTTGGCATATGATTACATGCCGCAAGGGAGCTTGGACAAAGCTCTTCATGGTAAGCTTCAAGATGTAACCAATAACTATCTCTTCAGTCATTAACTTTCTTGCTAGCTGGACTCTTATCTGTAACTGTCACTGATCTTCAGGAAAGAATGATGACATGGATTTTCTTATCTGGGAGAGGAGAATTAAGATAGCAATCGACATTGCAAGAGCACTTGAATTTCTCCATCTTGGCGGCGTGACTCAATCTGTGATCCATGGAGATGTGAAGTCTTCAAATATCCTCCTTTCAGAGGATTTTGGGGCACGGGTAAATATTCAACCTGGAGCTATAAGTAGGACACAAGTTCATGCATCCCACAATCTAGATCTATGTAGTGAATATATTTTTTAAGTAAGGAAAAAATGTGAGACATGTGGGTTAATTAGTTAGCTTGATATGTAAGCAGTGATGCATTGTAACAACCATTAGTAACACCAGTTGTCAATGTTAATTCTGGTTGTGACATCATTGCCTTTTGGAAACACCGGCTCTGTGATTTTTGTAACAACCATTAGTAACACCATTTGTCAATGTTAATTCTGGTTGTGACATCATTGCCTTTTGGAAATTTCAGCTCTGCGATTTTGGGTTAGCAAAGCGAGTGTCGGCTTCGACTCCCCACCTAACATGTACTGACATCACCGGAACTTTCGGGTCTGTATCAATCTTTGGGCTCTGGTTTGCTGTTATGTTAGCAAACAACAAATCTGTAGTGGTTAACAAACTACTCTTGTACAGGTACATGGCACCCGAATATTTTTCGTACGGGAAGGTCAACGAGAAGATTGATATCTATGCATTTGGAGTTGTTCTACTGGAGATTATTTCAGGAAGGAAACCCATTACACCAGGAAGTGCAAAGGGTCAAGAAAGCCTGGTCGGTTGGGTAAGTGCTTTACAACTCTCTGTTTGTTATGCAAGCTGTCTTGATCAGTAACATGCCCTAACAACAAAACTGTATCCACATGTTGCTTGCTGATTAATTCGTTATTAAGTACATGTTATGATATTAAAGTAGATTCGGTACTATGATAACTGCTGCTGCACATGAGAAAACAGCTATTTCTTCTCTCTTTTTTTCTAATAATAATAATAATAATGTAGTCGTTCTTGGTAACAGGCGAAGCCTTTATTGTCCAGTGGAGAAATTAAACAACTGGTTGATCCATTTTTGGGGAACGATTACGACTGCGATGAAATGGAGAGGATGACGCTCGCTGCTTCGCTTTGCACGAGAACATCTTCTCATTCTCGACCTGAAATGTCACTGGTAAGAAAACATGGAAGTCGACTTGCAATTCCATAAAAAGAAAAATGGCTTGCGTTGCAGAACTCTGACCCCAAACACCCTGCAAAACCAAACCCAGGTGCTGAAACTCCTCCAAGGGGACGACGAGACGATCGGCTGGGCGAGGACGCAGGTCACCGCCAGCTTTGACGGGTCCGACGAGGAAGCCACGGCAGCGGCCCTTGACGTGAACATGCAGTCGTATCTGAACCTCGCGCTTCTTGGAGTGGAGGAGGACGACACGCTGTCGCACTGCAGCAGCACGGAGCGCACCGTGGACACCTCGGCCGACGGCTACTGGAGCAGATCGTCGAGTTTTGACTAGTGACTAGCACTGGAGATCTCTGATGCACCATAGTAGTAGTAGTATGTACAGCAGGTTTCATGTGTTTGGTGGCGATTGGTGAGATGATTGTTTTTGTTGAGATCAGGCGGTGGGAAGTGGACAGCTGCTGCTCATTTTAGTTTAGTTGGCAGATTTGGCACTATGGCAGTGTTGCTAATTTGCAGCATGTTCGCGTGTTTTAGTCGGGGCTTATCAATCAGCCAACAGTGTTTTTCTCTCCCAACAAACCAGCACCAGCCGGGCTTATTAGCCCAGAAAGCGACCAGCGAACAGACTCTTGGTTAGGAGTTGGTTCTGTTGTACAAGTAGAAGATCTTACCTACCCTGCTGGCACTGTGTGAAGCCCTACGATGCAATTGGCAATGCAATTGGTTCGTATTTGTATATTATCTTTGCGGTGCATGATTCCAATGTGAGAGTTTGCCAGATGAACAAAACAGCAAACAAATCTCTTTTTCTCTCTTCTCAAAGTATTAATGCAAGAACCAGGAATATTTGAGATGCGGTTGTGCTACTGTAGTCAACAGTCGAGGGCTCTGTTCGCTTGAGCTTATAAGCCAGAACCAGTCCTATTTTTTCAGCCATGGAATGGTATTTTTCTCACGCAACAAATCAGCCCTATAAATCAATCATAGCAACAGTAAGTCCTGCCGAACAGAGCCGAGGATTGGAGCGATGAAACATGTACAGTAGGCAGCATCAGCAAGGGGAGGAGATTCAGCCCTTGTTTAGTTCGCGAAATTTGGATTTTGGGGCTACTGTAGCACATTCATTTTTATTTGGTAAATAGTGTCTAAACATTGACTAATTAGGCTTAAAACGTTCGTCTCGCAATTTTCCACCAAACTGTGCAATTAGTTTTTCTTTTCGTCTACATTTAATGCTCCATGCACGAGCCGCAAACATTCGATGTGACAGATACTGTAGCAACTTTTTGGATTTTGAGATCCAACTAAACAAGGGCTCATTCATGTTCTGTTTACCTGTACCCGGGGTACCTGTATAGTAGCCCACTGTGCTGTAGTGTGGACGGTGTGCGTTGGAGCCTTGGAGGCACCAGACCCACTTCTCTTTTGGACCTGTGGGGCTCCCGACGGGCCCAGCGAACGCGTTAATGACGGGTCGTCCCGGACAAAACTGACAGCCCAATGAGCGCTGACACCCAGTCTCTGCCCAGCCCAACACAGGAGTGAAGTCGGTGAGAACTGGAAAGTGCTGGTGAGTGAGTGAGTGATGAACACGTGACCGTGCCGGAGATATGTTAATTAACATAGCTAAAAATAGAAGTGATAACAGATTTTGCAGTTCTGGTGACAGAATGAGCATTGCATGCAGAACAACAATTCAAGGATAGAATATTACAGGAGTTGTCAAGTTGAGATTCACCCGTATTCTTCCTTGCTTCGTTTGCTTGACGGTGAGCGCTGGGCGGGTCCACCAACCCTAACTGCCGAGTTGAGTCGGTCCACCGTCCTCAGCTTAGAGTTGGTTGGGCCTCTAAAAGGCTTGTGTTGAGAGCCCATGCACATGGCTGGGCTGGCGGCCTAGGTTGCGCTACCAGAAAAAGGCCCGGAGCCGGGCACTCGACGCGCTTCCGGGCGAGCCAAGGCGACGACGACGACGTGCTTACGGCCGCCAGAGCGTGTCGTGTGTGAACACGGAACGTGTCGTGTCCACATCATCCACAGCTAGTACGCACTGGATTCTCTCTGTTCAAGTCGACTGTTCATATACGAGTATCGGAGGATCACATACATACATTTGATTTCTACTTATATATCTACGTAAAGATTAAACGATCTTATTCTCGGCGTACAGCAGGCAGAATTCAGCGGCGTCGTCCTTGGCGACGCCGGCGCGTCCTCCTCCTCCTCCCCGTCCCCGCCGCGTGAAGGGCAAGGGCATCAGCGCCAGCGACGTGGCGAAGCGTGCGGACATGGACCGCCGGTGCGACGGCGATGGCTGCGGGGCTGCCGCGACCGACGAGGAGCCCCGCCGGCACGACGCGGGGGCCAGCGTGCCGACCCGGGCTGCGGGAGGAAGCGCCAGCCTCGGAGTAGTCGATGGAGGGGCACCTGCTGGGTCTTGCTGCTGCTGCTGCTTGGGGATGCCCGGCTGCACCTCCCACTTGAACGGCACGGTGCCCGGCCTCTTGAACGACTCGTCCAACGCCATGGCCTCTCTGTCTGGAGTCTGGGCTCTGGTGCTCTGGTGAAGTGGAGCTGTATAAATGCCCACCGAGTGCACCTGTTCGCAAAATGCTCCCTGTGTTCTTCGGTTAATTGGCTGAATGAAAGCAACTTGGGCCTTGTTTAGATGAGCCCCAAATTCCAAGTTTTTTCACTCTCTCTCCATCACATCAATTTTTAGCCGCTTGCATGGAGCATTAAATGTAGGTAAAAAAAATAACTAATTGCACAGTTTAGTTGGAAATCACGAGATGAATCTTTTGAGCTTAGTTGGTCCACGATTGGACAATATTTACCAAATAAGACGAAAGTGCTACTATTCATCGGGTTGAAAAAATCTTCAATCTAAACAAGGCCTTGGGCGGTTATTATCCAAAGAAGCGGCAACACGCCACAAAAACTCCAAATAAAAGCAGCTGACGTGGACATGCACGCACTAGCACCAGCTGTTTATCCAGGACGGCCGGCGTGCACGCCGTGGTGGTCTCCAGCTCCATGCCTCCATCCAAGTAGTGTGGCTCGCCGGCGATCACGCGTTGACGCGCAGTTGAGATAGGCAGTAGGTAGCCGGATTTGCTAGTTTTTTTTTTCCAGCATAATATATGCATGTTGTAGAGCCGGCGCCGCCAAATCTTTGAATCGTTGGGCTTTCGTCGACGTGCCTAACACCATAGTTAAAATAAGAGTTTGTCTACCCAACAACCATGTGTTTCAATAAAAGATAGCATATGATTGTTTGCTAGCTACAAAACACATAATTTGTAACAGAGAAAAAACCATGTGTTTTAGCATAAGCTAGCACATGGTTGTTGGTTGCTTGCATAACACATGATTTTCAAGAGAGAAGAAACCATGTGTTTTAGCACAAGGTAGCCCACACGTTTTTAAAGAAGGCCCACTTAAAGGAAATCTGTTATAATTTCTGTGCAACCAAAGTTGGCCCATTAACTAAAATGACAAAATGGCTCATTTAACAGCAGCAGCCCATAAGAGAAGCCCAAAACCATGAATACATAAGAATATAACTAAAATTATAAATTGACCCATTTAACAGTAGCAGCCCATAACAAAAACCCAAAATCATGAATATATAGGAATATAAAGACTTAGGAGAGAAGCCAACCAAAACAGATCTGCGTGGGGGAAGCCTCTGCTCTGCTCACGCAGGGCACGGGAAAGGGGAGACATCAGATTACAAAGAAGAACAGGAAATTTCAAGAAGAACTAGAAGACTGATCCATACCTCATCAGCAAAGGTTAGTATCCCAATCTTTTGAATCTACTTTCTGAAAAAGCAACAAAAAACAATAGGAACTCAGATCAAAGACTCGGAGAATGTAGATCCATGGAAAAGACATCACATCATTGTTGCGGTACCAAACTATCAAGCGCGTTCTTGTTTCCCCTCAAATAAATTGCCCAGCAGCAGCTCGAGTTGCTCGGGAGTGTGCTTCACGTATTTTCCAGGTGCTTTGCTATTCTCGATGAGAGGCCTACAAATGATCAGAAAATAATATGTTTAAGCACCACGAACATGAAGCAGAAGGAATACTGCAGGTATCATTTAGAAAAAATAGTTGATTCCTAGGCTCATAGGTTAACTTTCGACAAGTAACAAGGAGTCAGAGCAGCATACCCAAAACGTTTTATGAAAGATCGGTAGGCAGGCAACAGGAGGATTTCAGCAACTACGAGTCTTAGTGACTCACGTAGCTTAGTGTCTGGAACAGACCAGCCACATTGCTTCTGGTAGATCTCTTCAAATAACACATCGAAAGACCTGAATCTGATAGCACCACAGGAAGAAACCAAAAACATAACAATACTTCACAACTTGTGCAAGAAAGCAATCCTCAAATAATTATAGTATCAGACTGACCTCTCCTTCACAGCCGCTCTTGAAGCTCCACTGCTATTGCCACCATCACTTCCTACCTGACCACTACCACCTAATGAAGTCAAACCTTGACCAGAGAGGAATTGCAACACCTGTAACATCAGACCAAATAAATATAAGGTTATCCACATGGATAGTATCTACATATACTAGTTTCATTTTCCAGGTGATATTATCACATTGCATGTACAAACAGACCAAGTGGTGCTGCAAGCAATGTTGACTTGTTGAGAATAATCCTATTCCTAAACATTGCCTACTCAGTCAGGAACAAGTATTAAAAAACAACGCTAACAGGAAAATATTATCACATTTTGCTTGTGCTTGCTACAACAGCAGGGCGTGTCCCTGGTTGCTCAGTGTGCACAAGAAGCAGGTCCAACACTTGGGGGTTTAGCCAATTATTTCGATCACACCCTAGTTCGTCAACCAATTATTTGCGAAGAGCATAGTGCAAAGCTGAGAGCATGAGATCACACACACATGTAGCTAGCAGAAATCAAACACACACACACACAAATCGAATTTTCTAGGCCAATTTTCTAAAAGTATTTCTACAGCCACATCAACAAGTCACTCTAAATCATGTCCCTGTTCATCAAAAAGCTACTAGCTAGCTAGCTCTAGTTGCATAAGAGATGGAAAATTGCAACTAAGGTACTGGTGCACACCTAAAAACTGAACAAGCAACTCCTTAGGACAATCGAAGATGCAGAGCAGTAGCTTCTAGAACTCAGGGCCAAACTGAAAACAGCAGCCAAGCTGCTGCTAGGACTATTGTGATGTTCCTGTACAAGACAAGCATAGCCACACCACTCAGCAATCCTCAACTAAAATTATAAATATATCTCTTATGCATTTGCTATATTACTATTGTAATTAAATTACAGAACAAAAATAAGGAAATTGCACGTTTGACATAGTGCAACTTGTACTTGCTGCTAATGCAATTATACTGTACATGTATACAATTTAAAGATCCGGCTCATGCAACTTGTACACGCAAAGCAGGGCAAAGGGACAGAGATCAGATCAAAGAGAAACCACAAACCTCAACAGCCAAGGTTAGTACACCGATAATTTGAATCCAATCTCCTTGTGTGTGTTAGATGCATAGAATATGTAATGATGAGAAACCTTCTAACTGTCAAAACATGAAATCTGGATGTTATAACAGAATATGAATCTAGAAAGAAGAACAAAGCAGTAGGAAATATCAGAGGCACAATATCATATTCAGAATTATGAGGAAATGATTCACCAAGAAGAAAGCAACAATGATGTAAAATTACTCCTAATTCAAAACAGTTGACACAAACAATAAATAAATGAGAACTAATGGCTTCTTCATTTTCTTGCAGGTTTCAATTGCTTCCCTAATGCAACTAATACAAGCACCAGTCGAGTTTGATCAACTACTAGAGGTAAGAAACACAATTCAATGATGTAATGAAAAGCTATGTAAGTACTCAGCTACTTGCTTTTTTTATGAAGCAGAATAATATGTATGTCACAACAAGTAGATGTGATGATTATCCAACATCAGTGAAGTCACAAGAAGCAATTAAGGAACTGCAGTCAGCTCCTTACCAAATATTTGCAGGCACAAATTGTTTCAGTGACCTTTCAAATACCTACAGATACAAAAAGGTGAGCAAAATTATTGCTTAGAATAAAAAAATGCCAACATAAGAAGGTTGTTTTTTGACTAAAATATATTTCAATGCAGGGAGGCTACACTGAACTTATGATGGAACAGATCAGGAACTCTCAGGAAGATAATCAGACTGACTGGAATACGCAGGTAAAATTTATAATACCAGTACACAAAAATTACAATTCAGACATATGTAAATTACACACATATGTGCAATGTAATATCAGCATAACATTACTTTAATTTCAATGCTTCATTATAAACTGTGCAGCAACATGAAGAGATGCAACGATCATTAACAAAGATGATACTTGGAAATGACAAGAATGAGGTAAAACTATATTATATATGCTTGTCAAACTAGTTGTGTTATATTATAAATGGTAACCATTCTCATTATCAAACAAATAAAATAGAATATGAGACTTGAAGATCTGGATGGAATCTTTGGACCACAAACTGGCTGGTCAATATCAGAGTCAAGGCTATCATATGAGGTAGATACTGACAGCTGAGCCAATTTGATCACATTTATAAGCAATACAAATATGTACTGGCATCAAAGTAAAACTTATCTTCGCAAAAACAGGATGGAGAAATGGCAATCGTCGCTGATGATGATGGAGCAACGACAAGCATAGCTGATGATGATAGATCTGAAATTCAACAATACCATTGGCAAACTAATGTATTCAATAATATGGACATTGATGAGGTACATAAAAAATGATCTCTTCAACTATTTCAGTCCACACTGAAAAAAAATATTTGTACTATAAATGACATTACTCAGAAACTAAGACTGTTGCTAATATATTTACAGGTGCAGCATGAAAATCAAGATGACCAACCAACAATGAGAGAAAATGACTTGAGGATCATAGCAGTAGAACCAACAAGTTCAGATATTACATCAACAGTAACAGATGATAAATGAACATGTAAATGGCAGCCAGGAACTAACGGAGGAAGAGATTGAAGAATTCATAAAAAATGAGCAGGTTGCAGCATCTGAAGGCAATAATGCACCAATCAACAGCAAGTACACCCCACAGCTATCGATGGAATTTAAGAATAGGGATGATGCTCACCATTTCTTCAACTTCTATGCGTTCCTAGCTGGATTTCAAGTTGCCATAACACATACGACAAGAACTCAAAGTAAAAAGAGAAATAATAAGGTAGTCAAAGTGACAATGAGATGCACTCATCAAGGAAAAGAAAAGGAACCAAAGTGTTTAGAGCAAGAAGAAGCTGAAGTAGACAAGGATGTTGGAAAGAAATTGTAACACCCCGGTGTTATGCCTACATTTAGGCACTGCTAATCATACATATCATGCATCATCAAGCATCCTAATCATACCTGCATAATCTTGCATATAACAACTGAAACATTACTTCAAAACATACGAAACATGTTTGTGAAAAGTAAATGATGCATACACTTATTAGAGTTGTTTTGCTCTGATTCTTGCTTGCTAGTCGAGTAGAAATTATTGGTTATGCTTGTAAATCATCTAGAATTATTTAGCACAATTTTTGAAGCAAGGTTTGTATTCAAATTAATTCAAAAATTTTGCTTCCAAAGTAATTTCCCAAAATTAGGGTTTTGAGTTAAAATTTAACTTTGAGTCTATAATTTAAAATCTAGATAGAATTGAACTTTGGTCATAAAAGCAAAGTTGTAGGGAATTAAATTCTAAGCAACTTTCATTTTTGGTCCATTTTCAAAAGATGTCATTTTCTTGCTCAAAATGAGATTTGAAAAACTGGAATTGAAAATCTCTTGAAAATTTAAATTGAAAATCTTCATTTTTCCTTAACGGGCCACCGCCTCGCTTCTGGCCCGACAGCCGAAGCCGGCCCAGCCAGCCTCCCACCCGCGCGCCTCGCGCTTCTCCCGTGCCGGCCCACAGCGCCCCAGCCCAGCCCAGCGCGCCGGCTCTTTCTCCCGCTCGCCCGCACTCGCGCGCCCGTCGCAGCGCCACGCCGCGACCGCGGCAGAGGAATCCCGCCGCGTGGCGACTCCGCGCCGGCGTCGCCCGCCGCGCGGCAGCCACGGCCTGACACCGTGCCCACGCGCCCGCCTTCACCTGCTGGTGCTCGCGCACTCGCTCACTCGTGCCCGCGCTCCCTTTTCTCCCCCTCCAGAGCCGAGCGCTCGAGCTCCGCCCTCGCCGCGCCCGCAGCTCCGCCTCACCTCCCTTCGGCTCACGCTCGCGCTTGCGCCGCCTTCCGAGCCCTGGGTGAGCTTCCCCGCGCCTCGCCACCGACGTCCATGGCGCCACCGTGCTCGGCCGCCGTGGAGCGTCCTCTTCCTCCCCTTCTCAGCCGTGCTTGGCTGCCTGCTCACTTTCGCCATTGCCTCGCACACCTCCTGCGCTCGTTCGCTTGCGCTGCCGTGGCCGGAGATGGCCGCCGGCCGCTGGCCGAGCCGCGCCGTCGCGCCAGCGCGCGCCCCGGCAAGGCACCCTGCCTCGGCTGGCCAGGCCGAGCCAGGCCGTGGGTTGACGCCCTGTTGGGCCGTCTTCCTTCCCTCGCGCTCGGGCCGCGCAGGCCGGTTGTGGCCGTGGGCCAACTGTTCCCCACGGGCCGGCCCAGTATTCTTAAATGAATTGATTTCCATTTATTATTTGTTAATTGAAATCTGAAATGGTTTGAAAAATATTTGGGTGATCAAACTTGCTCCAAATTTGTTGAAACAAATTTTGCTAGGTTCCTTATCATCAGATCTACTTGGGAAAATTATTGCATGTCATTTTTGGGATATTTTTCTGTAGGATTTTATTTAATCATGGATATTGCTGATAACTTGAAAAAATATGTAGAAAAATCTATAGGCTTCAGAAAAATATGATTTCAAGTTTGTTAATCTTATTATGTAATGTACTTCCTAGGAAAAATATGTTTCATGCATGTGCTGTGGGAAAATTTTGAGGTGTAGTTCAAGTACCTTTAATGGCTGAATTTTGTTATTTTTGCTAGAGAGCAAAATTTGTATAAAACATGCATGTGGTAATTTTTGTACAGTTATTATTGACTGTTTAGAACTTAGGAAAAATACTAAATCTGTTGGTTGACACTTTTCATAGTACAAAGTAATTTCATGCTCATTTTTATGCTATAGCTTGTCATTTTTGTGTAGGATAGTTTACTTATCCAAATGCCATGAAATTTTTATGGTAGTCTGTTTAGGGTAGTATTATGCTACTGTAATTTTCTCAGATTTTTAGGAGCATCAGAAATATATGTTGCTATTCAAACCTATTATTAATTAGGGTTTAAGCAAGTGTTGCTTTAAGTGTGATTAAGAAATTAGTAAAGCTTTGGTGTATCTTTGAAGCATTTCATAAGATATGTTAACTCAACATATTAGTAGTAGAAGAGGATGCAGTAGATGACATGTGCTTGTAGTATAGTTTCTTGGATGATGTTGACTACCTTGCATTAAACATATCCATCGCATTCATCTCCTTCGATGCACCGTTTGCATAATCACTTACGCTCATTGCATCATACAGGATCGCAAACCGAGAACCCAGTCGTCATACCCGAGGAGCAGCTCGAGGTGCAGCAGCAGGAAGTGCCAGAAGCCGACGAGGAGGACGTTGAGGAACTTCCGGAGTGCCCCGATCACCGCCCGAGCTCCTTCGAGAGAGGCAAGCCCCGGAGCATTTTTCTCCCGGTTTGCAATGATTTAATTAAATGCTTTACTTTAATTGATGCATTACGTTCAGGGAGTTGTTTGCAACCGTTGCTGCATTATACCTTGCTTACCTTTGTTATACTATATCCTTGTTACCCTGGTATCCGCAGTCGAGTCAATGCTTAGCTGGCTTAGACCGGTAGAAGTCGGGTGATTTCCTGTCACCTGCGAGCTATAGGTGGTTACCTGGATCTGCTTGGATGACTATGAAGTCATGGTATAACTAAGTGTTAAATGAAGTTGAGACCGGACGGAGACTTGCAGAGTTTTGGACTGTAGTGTTTCCGTCTGTGTCGATTAAGGACCGACCGTTGTTGGGCCTCGAGTCATGTTGAACGCATGCCTTACATTTAGCTGGCCGGATAAAGTACCTTCCGACCATGAAGCTGGGAGATTTTTCGGGCCGAGTGGATTGCCCGCAGCGCACTGTGCCGAAGTAGGTGTGGTAGGACACGGGGGCGGGATGATAAGGCCAAAGTGCAGTCGGTCGGCCCCCGGGTACATGTGGTTCCTGGCAAACTCGAGATTCCTGGAAAGTTGACTCAGTGATCAATATCTCACTTTAGCGGGTGAGTGAGATTTGTGTAAGGAATAAATCACCAGCTGGTTAGGAATCGATTCGAATCGCCATCGCTCCTGGATAGTGAGCACTTGACTTGAGTTACTTCATCGTAGTAAATGTTATGGAACACTTGGACAGTTATAGTGAATATGACAGTATGGAAGTTGTTTAATGATCATTGGTTATCATTATCTGCTTAATCACATGTTTACTCTAGTATAGGTGCAATTCTAGTTGATAGGTTAATAATAATTAACTTGGAAATAATGCTTTTAGAAAGGTTCTTGAAATGCTAAAAATGCTTCTTTTTGCAAATGAGTCGGCTACCCTACTATAAAGCCCTTCATAATCCTTGGTGTCAATTATTTTCGGTTATGTCGGGTAAGTCTGGCTGAGTACCTTCTCGTACTCAGGGTTTTATTCCCACTTGTTGCAGATGGGCAGATGTATTATGGCTACTGTATCAACTGCCTGTATCCTACGATGGGTGATGCTTAGGACCATGGGCATGGTCATTCCTTACGTCTCATCTGATGCTTTTGTTGGAGATGATCATTCGCTGGCACTATATTTAAACTCCGCGTGAGTGTGTGTGTGGTTTGAACAAATGACTTCCGCTACTTTCATTCGAACTGGTTTTGTAATAACTATGTTGAAACTCTGATGTATTTGAGATTTCGAACTTTTATGTAATATGTGATGGTGACCGCTAAACTTATTACGATCATGGCTGGGACACGAGTTGGTTTGAAATCCTTCGTGATTTCACGGACTACCGGATTATATGAGCTTAAGTTTGCTCAATCGTCTGTTCTGGTGGATGATTTTCTTACTTAATTTCGTATAATTGGTCGGTTCTGTTACAGAAATCGGTAAGGAGAAGGAAAACAAATGTTCAGCAGAAGTCAGATTGTCCTTGTGTTATGATGGTGAGAGAAGAAGGAGGTGTATGGAAGGTTAAAACTCTTGATTTGGAGCATAATCATGAGCTATGCCCTAGAGACAGGGATCAGCTATTTTCTGGTCACAAGTATATGACAGAAATGGAAAAAGGACTTATCAAGACTCTGAACAATAACAATATCCTGACTAGGAAGATGGTTTCTATTATATCGTATCTTAGAGGGGGGCTTACAGCTCTACCGATGAAAAAGAAAGATATCAGCAACTACAGGACAAGGCTGAACAGAGAAGTTAAAGGATCAGATATAACACAAGTACTGGATTATTTCAGAAAGAAACAAACTGAGGATCCGTCTTTCTTTTACAAGTTTGATTTAGATGAGGACAAGAGAGTGAGAAACTTGTTCTGGACAGACTGTTCTTCTATGAAATATTATGCAGATTATGGAGAATGTGTAAGTTTTGACACGACATATATGACCAACCGATACAACTTACCTTTTGCACCATTTGTTGGAATCACAGGACATGGGCAAAGTTGCCTTTTCGGATGTGCTTTCCTGCATGATGAGACAGTGGACACTTTTAAGTGGGTATTTCAAACTTTCCTTGATGCAATGGGAGGAAAACACCCTCAAACGATCATCATAGACCAAGACATGGCGATGAAATCAGCAATAGAGCAAGTCTTCATAAACACAAAGCACTAAAATTGCTTGTTCCACATAAAGACCAAATGCTACAATAAGAATGTTAAGGTCTTTGCAGCAAACGAAGGACTATATGAAGACTTCAAAGATATAGTGAACAATAGTCTAATAGTGGAAGAACTTGAGCGACTTTGGAAGAGAATGATTGAGGAAAGAAACCTTCAAGGGAATCACTACTTTTCTAAAATATGGGAAATGAGGAAAAGGTTTATCCTGGTCTACTACAAAAATGACTTCTTTCCCTTTCGTACAGACCACATCCAGGAGTGAGGCAACAAATGCGAGGTTCAAAGACTATATAGGGCCAACCTATAGTATCATCAGCTTTCTAAAAGAGTACAATCGGATTGTTGATACCATAAATCGAGCAGAAAGGCTAGAGGACAGCTATAGCAAGTAGAAAAGGCCAAAGGAATTTATATTCAGGCTATAGAATAGAGCAGCAGGCACAACAGCTATACAACAGAAATATATTCAAAAAGTTCTAGCTACAACTGAAGGCAACATCAAGGCTGAACTATAGGGAAACTGAAGATGGGAAAACATTTGAGGTGTGGCAAAAAAAGTAACCAGATTCAGGAAGGTTCATAGGTTCAGGAGATATACAGTAAACACTGACCTAACAGAAGGCGAAGAAGAATTAACCTGCATATGTGCAAAATTCAGCAAAGATGGGATACTCTGCTCTCATATCCTAAAAATAGTCACTTGAAAAGGAAATCAGCACAATTCCAGATAAATACTTCTTAGACAAGGTGGAGAAAAAAATGATATGAAGGTACATGTTGAAAGACAAGAAGAAGAAACAGTTGCAACAAGCTCATTGTTGAGATTAACATATTATCCAGGAGATCAACAATACTCAATTCAAAAGGATCAAAAATGAGAAAGCCATGGAATACCTTATGGCAGAATTCGACAAGATGAAAATCAATTTAGATAGAATCTTATCTGCTCAGCAAACAGGTGAAGCACAAAATGACCAGCAAGGAAATGAAGAAGGAGAAACTATAGCAGCACAAGCTGGAGATCCACAGACTGAAATAGATGATCCAGAAAGAATTTAGAGAAAGGGAAGGCCACCTAAACCTATCAGAATGAAGACACATATAGAAGAAATAAAGAAGAAACTAGTGGCAGCAGAAAAGAAGAAAAAGAAGAAAATAAATGGCACAGACAGTGTAGGTATAAAATTTCAGGACATACAAATAGAATTTAAGTACATACAAATAGAATTTGAATCTAAATGCAAAAATTCTTATTTATATGAACTAATAATGTTTTGTAGGCTCCCCGGTGAAGCCAAAAAGAAAGAAGAGGAAGGAAACATCAAATGGTAGCGCTGATTCTCAAGCCACAACACACTAAGGACACGATGATCAAAGACATGCAGCAATTCACGATGATCAGCAGATAGAAGCAAAATTTAAGTAGCTAATATATTTATGTAATTTAAGTAATGAGTAGGATGTTACAAACATTAAATTAAATTATGCCTAGATCTAAAATTACACATGCTAAGAACTACAATTACAGTGCCCAATATCTGTAATTTATATTATCGGTGATTGCAATTGTATAACCGAAATTTTATATTTGTCTTGTTTTCATCAGTAGCAGGTAATAATAGTAACATACCACTTTCAACTTCTATAGATAGCTAATACTTACCAGTTTCCTTCCACTTATCTACCCCCACCATATAGACTTACAGAATATAAAACATGCCAAGCGATCTAGGACCTAGGACAGTAGTGGCCTAACCAACACACGAGAGAATATTTCAAGGTAGGAGGAGCTGACTTTGTGGGGTCTGTGTTGACACAAATCACAAATAACAGATTTCATGATGTGTTAGCACACATCACAAAGAGACAATTTTTTTCTATGGAAGGACAAGGATAAAAAAGAGGTGTGTGTTGACACAAATCACAATTAACAGATTTCAAGATGTGTTAGCACAAATCATAAGAGACAATTTTTTTATATGGAAGGACAAGGACAAAAAATAGGTGTGTGTTGGCACAAATCACAACAAACAACTCAACAACCATAGAAAGACAAGTGAAAGTATCCTAACAACTTCACAGTTGTTGTCCTAGTGCAACAACTTCACAGTTCAAAGTATCCTAACTTGCAAAACCTTACCTAAAGAAATCAATGATTGCAACAACCACATAAAGACAAAACATAAATGGTAGGAGCACAACACCAGGTGGTATTCAGATTCAGAATTCAAGGTGACTGGTGCATGGAAGGGCAGGTATGTAACAGAGGACTGAGAGCCTCAAAACAGAGCAAGATTGTGGGCAGGTTACCATAGACTCAAGAGAATGAACTGAAGCAAGTAGTTAAATCTAGCAAATTCAGGTTTTGAACACACAGATTCATGGCAGCCACTTGTGTTTATCTTAACTTCCTATGAGAAAATCTATGATGCTAATTAGTTAGATCACCCACTCTGATAGATAAGAGTCGAGAATAGCACTGAGCCTCATTCCGAAGCTTGGTGGACAGACCAGATTTTATAGCTGCATCTAGCTCCAACCAACCCTACAGAGCAGAATAATTCCCATTCAGCCAATCAAACAAATACAATAACACAGAATGACATAAGAACATTGTCACCTTATTGGACAAAAAGTTTTTGAGCTTTTCATTTGCAATCTCTTCACATCGAACAAGTAGCAACCATGACCTAGACAAAATACAAGAAAAGTGACATTTCAAATATAGAGTGTCGACATGTCCACACACACAAATTATTACTACTTTAGTTTTGTAGCATTGATGGCAAATAATGGCACAATAACCTTGTGAGCAGGAAGGTTAAGGTCCTTATTTTCACTGTATTACTTTCCAAATCTTCAGTGCACTGAGACAGAAGCCCAAAGCAGGTACCACACCTCTTCTATCAGCTGCAAGACCACCTGGTGCAATTGAATGATAAAACCTCTGCCTTAGTTGTCCAACTCGCAAGGAAAAAAATATATGACATAGTACTAGTAAAATGTCTTCTGTATCATTAAGTGAAATAAGGCATGCATAAATCTGAACTCATAAGTTCCACTAAAGATGAAAATTTCATAACAAATGCAATTGCATCCAATAGAGAAGAGAAGGGAACGGGAATACACTGAAGAGAGAAAAATAGAGTTATTGTATGTCCAGTCTACCTACTCCTTAAATAGTTCTTCTTTCTCTTCATAACTCGATAGAGCAGGTGACCTCCAGCCTTTATATTGTAGAAAATATGAGTCAGTTGATGCATGAAAGCCTTACTTTCAGAAAACTGATGCACCGACATTGAAGAAATCACTAAGCGCTTGCTTCCTTGTAAGCTTCTGGTTTCTGAATAGAGTCCCATATCTGATAACAAAAGACAGTGATTGATGAGCATTGCGACATGACAAAGAGGAAAGCAGGTAAGCAGAAAATAAAGCATTACCACCTTCTCAATATCCTCCTTGAGAGCTTGTGTTAGGTACTCCAGTGGAGTCTGCAAATACATGAAAAAATCAGAGCACGAGAAAAGTCAAACAAACTGAAAATATCAAACTACAGAAATAGAGAAAGAAACTAGACTTAGTCCCTGGAACTATATAAACCTTTGTTTTATCACGGATAACAAGTAGCAGTGTCGTCTTGCGAGGGCTGAATAAATGCATCAAGACCTTAATAAAGAGACAAATGATAATAAGTGACTAAACATGGGAGAAAAGGAATACAGTGTCTCACTGTAAGAGAAGTATCACCTGAAATAATGTTCTCAAAAGAGGCCTATTAGCAGCATGTTCTCGCCTAATGTCATGACACCACCTGTAGATCATATAATAATTAAATATCTCCCTGCTCACCAAAATTTTAACTTTTAGTAAAGTAGTAATATGTGAAATAGAAACTCACAAATTTATCATAACAATGTCTGAAAACTGCAAGAGCAAACAGAGCACTCTGCTTCTCGAAAGTTGTATCATCCTAAAAGAATAAAATATTAGTATATAAGCGATAGATAACATTAGCAAAACCATAGTAATCAGTTGCCCATCAGTGGTAAACCTAAAACATAAGAAATTCCAAATCTGTGAAAACTATAAATGACTGACTATGTATAGTTTAAGTTGACGCGGAGGAAATCTTTGCCCAACACAGAGAACAGGTATGATTAATTCAAACCAAATTAACTACACTAAAAATAATGGATGCTCAAATGAGTTGCTTGTATTCAAGCAAGCAGAGTGGTAAACTAGTGACTAATCTGGCGAAGGGACATGTATAGCTCCAAGCAACCAAATGCATTAATCACCCACATGGCATATTATTGGCAACATTATTCATAGTATAGTAGTCCTGAGTCTCAAAGATCCTTAGTTCCTTACAGGAGAATTAACAACGGCACTAATGTTGCATGTGAATCAATCCAAGTACTATTAATTGCTAAACACAGTCCAGTTTCTTCTTGATAGGTTAAATGCCATAGTACATAGAAAATTAGGTACTTGCAAATTGTAATTTGGCAACCCATCAGCACATGATGAGTCATGGTAAAGCACAATGCACAAGAGAACACAATAACATACTATAGGGGGAGGACCACAATAGTCAATTAGTAATGTCGAACATGGAAAACACAATTTGATGAGAAAGATGTGCTGGACCTGGAGGGGACGGACGAGAGAGAGCGAGGAGAGGTGAAAGTTGTACTTGCAGCCATTTCTCCACTGAAATGTTCCCAAACAGTGGCTCGATCCCAACAGCCTTGGCAATCCAAACGCCCTTGATGGTTTGGTGCCTGGTGTGGAACAAAATGAGCAGCACATATCACACCAACAAATGCAGATGATGTAACAAGCAATACTTCTGTGCTCAATAATAGAATAACAAACGAGTAGCACATAAAAATAGAGAAAGCACACACTAACCGGATCAGACCGTCATCTTTAGAAGAACAAGAGGAACCTCCACAAACCTCATGCTTGTCCTTGTCTTTGCTATCAAATGTTACTACACTAACACATAGAGGACAACAAAGACACACTAACAGAGAAAGCAAGTCTGGAATGCATGGAAAACAACTATGTACTTTCAAGCCAGCAAAAGACATAAACTTAGTATAATGGTAAACAAACAGTTAACATCAAACATCCAAACAAAACATGCATCTTGTTGCAGATGCAAATAGTACCAAATATTATCATTCACTTTAGTTTAACCTCTTGACTGTAGATTAATATTTACAACCATTTGAGCACCAACTATTCTCATCAACATAGCTGCTTCTTTATAAAGTACCATGCACTCATAACATGAACCTACACACTACATGACAGGAACCTAAACACAAGATCCAAACACAACACGCAGGTCATGCTCTCTTATAGTACTTGTTCGTAGACCTGAGAAAAAAGATATTAGAAACAAAAATCAATTGAGTACATGATGGAACAATACACAAAGTGACATTGCAACTAGTACTACCTCAGCATCATATTTCATCACTTTAGATCTACCATCATCAGAACTATTGTATTCATTGAAAATCATGTCATTGACGTACTTGATACGAAGATGCCCAATATCAGCTTCAGAAAACTTGTCCATCAAATAGACATTTAGCTCCCAAAGCTCTAGATTCTTCATCGCAAAGATACCACTATCATTGCTAAAGCTGAAACAAGATATGAGAAAGACAAGACAGAATATTATAAGCACCACACAAAATGAATATGATCTAAAAAAATAAAAAGACTATACACTACCTACTTCTTAGTCTAGTTGAGGTACATCTGCATAGATAACTTCATATCCATGGAACCCAAAGTCAATTTGAACAACTTCACTCCAGACTGTGGTCAAGTTTGGTATCTAAAAGCAGGTAGAGAAAATAATTACGGTGTAGATATATTTTTTTCCTTATGTGAATAAAATTTCACATTGCATTCAAACAAAATGATGTGAATCCATGTGTTGCTGCTACTTACAAATTCATCACGGACAGCTTTATGGAAATGTGAGTCTGCTCCAAAATGTAGAGTACAGGAATCCAATATTACAATCAATCTTCGAGTGATATACACAACAACCACATACCACCAATCATGGAAGAGAATTGGAAAATAAAGCTGACAAAATAACACAAAATGAAAAAGAAGAGATTATTAGCACAACTATAATGCACACAACATATGTGCTAAAGCTTAAAAAACTAAAAGGATGTGTTACTCACATATTGGCTATATGCTAATGACCTTGCACGACCAGCACCCTTAAAGCATTTCACTGCATTATCATATAGCTCCTTCTCCTTGCTATCATTAGGGTCCGTGATTTCCAATAAAATAGTCCTACAAAAACAGATTGGTCAATATTATTTTATTTGATATAGTTACCACATGTAATTGAGAAAAAA
The DNA here is from genome assembly GCF_019320115.1 of Miscanthus floridulus. Taxonomy (NCBI): domain Eukaryota; kingdom Viridiplantae; phylum Streptophyta; class Magnoliopsida; order Poales; family Poaceae; genus Miscanthus; species Miscanthus floridulus. The sequence goes on along the minus strand of NC_089580.1, from coordinate 40,934,841 downwards.
AGAGAAACAAATGACACTTACACCAACTTTAGAGAATAAATAATGCTTGTAAGAATTCTTAGGGTGTTTCCTATGGAATAACAATCTGCACAAAGCATTCACTACAAAGTAATGGACCATTTCCTTGAGGCTTAAGAGAACTTGCAAGTGCACTTAATTTCACAACCACTTGCCCATAATCGATTACTAGCAAGACTAAAACAAATGAAAACATTTCATAATTACTTGATTCAAGTGTACTCAAGAGTGGTGAAAACGCTAAGGACGTTGTAAACATTGAACACTTACTTGGAATGTTCAGTTTCTGCCATCTTCAAAACAACCTCATATATGTCAGTTTCAAGTCTGGAGACTATTATCTTCGAATGAGGCATCATATAAGGGCTCAACTTGTATTTGCTTGGGATCACTTGTCCTCCTAGGACGATGAACAACCAACTTTGCACTAGAAGAGTACCAAGGACCTTGGTTTGAAAAGGACTCAGGAGTCGTCTGATAAACCATTGCTTCCCATACTTTTTGCAGAAATAGAAGTCCCACCTCGATAGGATAGGAAGAGGTGTAGGTGCCTGCAAAATCAAGAAAAAACATAAAGTTGTTTGAAAATCATAAACTAAAAATTGACATAATAGGGTTCAGACTATTTCATTCTATTCTCCAAATATCTAACAAACAAGCACACAAACAAACACGGCTAAGAGGTATAAAGAAGGGGACAATAGAAATGCTTCTATTGCCTTTATTGTCAATATATACAGCACTAGTACCGCTATGGTACACTAGAGCATGGATACTACTACAACTACTTGTACTAGCTATTACATGATTGAGAGCAGCCCCAACTACTAACAATTGTGTACTCCAGAAGGGCTGATTTCAGCTAGAGGAACAGGAGCAATTGATTCTTCAGGAGTCTTAGTAAAAGGTAAAGACTCCATACGCACAAGATCCTAATCAAGAAATACTACGATATTAGTTACATAAAAGAGATCACAAGATATGTCACAATACAAAATTGATCCAATCTAATGAACAAGCTTACAGTTTCAACATTGTCATTTCTCTCAGTCTCAACAGTTTCATGATTGCTCACGCTACCGCTTGGACCAAATGGATTAGAACTCATCCAATCAATAAAAGTCTAATTTTCTGGTCCAGGGCTAAATTGGAAGTAGAAGCTGCTCTTAGATTGAACCTATCAAAAAGTGAAAATAAATCAGGTGCTATAGTATAGTGAATAAGACAAACATATTACAACCACGAATTAAAAAAACAAGTTACAAACATATTACCACAGAATTGACTTTTTCATGCATGTCATTGGATACAACACGTCGAATCCTAGATATCACTCGATCAATAGGATAAGCTGTACTAGCACCTGATAATGGACCAACAGGACGCCACAAGTTTAGGGTCTTCAACATAATTTCCCAAATCATCCTTAGATTCAAACATTCTAAAAGATGGAATGCTAGGACTATTAAAGTAAGGAGCCTTATTCTTTATACAAGGTTTCTCAACAGCTGCTTTTCCTGGTTAATAAAAAAGAAAATGGATAAAGAAGATTGAAAATTACAGGTGACAACAAAGGATATTGCACATGTCAAATACCATAATTGCTTTATTTCAATTGTGAAATTTACTGCTAATAAAAGTGCAATCTAAAAAGTTGCTAACCGTTAAGAATTTCAAAAGTGCAATTTACTGCTAAAGAGAATGCAATCTACAAAATAGGTACTAACCATTAAGATCCAGAGCAGGAGTTGTATTTTCATCCAATTCAATTTCTTTTGAACTACAGGGGATACTTTTTTGATCTGAAACATGAGGAATAGCACTTGAAGCAGCTTGGGCATTCTTCACTCCACAAAGACCATGACCACTCAGATAACCAATAGGATTCTTTGGACTAGGCGCTTCTCCTGATTGTCCTACACAGAGACCATGCTCAAACATGTGCCTAGTTCATATATCATAGATTTGTTAAGCATCTTTTTCATTAGCAGAACAAACCTGGGGCCTTCTCAACCGTACTCATCGAGGGGGCAGCAGCTGCTGCACTAGTTGCTTCACCTTCCTGAACCATAGGAATCGAGGGGGAGCAGCACCTCCACTAGTTGTTTTGCCTTCCTGAATAATGGAAAATAGATGTAACAAGTCCAGTCAGTAGGATATTTCCTTTACTTGATCACTGCCTTAGTACTGTCTTGCAGGATAAGACATAAGAGAAGACCAGAGCACACTATCACATGGATAAGCATTCAGCTTCTAGTGTCATCCATCAAAAATAAAAACAACATTGACAAACACATACTCACTTTTAGATGAAGCTTCAGACTGTTTACTTGCACCTTTAGAAGTTTGCACTAGGACTTCCTCAACAATTACAGGATTGTCCGCCGTACCTCCAATTCTAGCATTATCAACCTTTGTGCGACTGAGGGGGGATTTGCGAAGCCTTGTAGAGAGTCTTCATCGACTCATAGAGCCTACACTGTCAGGACTTGAAGATTGGGATGCTTTGCTTTTCCTCTTGCTATTCCTTGTACCTGAAGCTGCACCTGAAATATACAAAAATATATATATGAGCAAGAGATACAAAAGTTAACTAAATGTTGAACCAATGTTACAGAACACTTCATCTACCTAGAGCCGGTGAGTCATTGGAAGGAAGAATTTTAGTTGACTAGGGATGATGCATTTTTTCCTCTTCTGATTCATTGCACCTGATTCTGCACATGAAAAATATGCATAAAGAGTATGAACAAGATATACAAAAGTTAATTCAATGCTGAAACAAATGAAACTAGAACACTTCATCTACCATGACCAGATGAGTTAGTCGAAGGAAGAATCTCAGTTGGCTAAGAAGCAGCACAATACTTAGTACCAGAAGCATTGTATAAGCCATCTGATTCCATTTTCTCAGTCATAGAAGCTTCTTCCTTGAGATGGACATCTTCCACAATGCCATCATATACCAGTAGCAGCATCAACTTCTTTCACAGCTAGTTTTACCTCTAACAGCAGCCATTCTCGGATCCAAGACATCTTCCGGAACAATACCATCTGCTGGAGAAGGCATTGGGGCTTCATCTTCAGCAGGCACAGCATCAACACCTCCATCATCAGCATTATCATGTGCTGGAGAAGCCACTCTGGCATTAGAATTCTGAGCCTCAGCAGGTGGGTCAGCTGGCATGACAATAACGCTCATGTATGTACTTGAACATTTTGGCAACAAGTGTGCCAGGGACTCCTATAGCCAAGGCTTGTCAAGTGGTTTTTGAAAAGCTCAGCACATAGCATCTTTGTCCTGTAATGTCAAGTTAATAGTACCATATGAATCATGTATTTTTCAATATAGAAGAATACTCATAAACATACTGGACAAGGCACCTACCTCTATACTGGATAAAATCACAATGTTTATCCAGAGTATTCCTAAAGGAATCATGAGCATCTGCCGGTAGGTATGCTTCTGCATAGCAAGTGTCCTCAATGGATTTCACCTACACAAAATGTATTCAAGTCAGCCAGTGATCTCAAAAACAACAAGAGATGTATGTGTCATGTAATACAACATGTAATACAACAAGAGAACTAAAAAACAATGAAATCATCACATAGTTTGGCGGTGATATAACTAGACAACACTTACTGGGCGCTTTCCATACTTCTCACCAGACACACGATCATAAGAAGCATATGTGTTAATCATCGAGCCCTTCGAACAGAGGATCCTTGGTAGATTTGGGGGGAGCTCATTACGTTTTCCAAAGTTGACAAAATCAAGATAATAAGCCTACAAAAGATTTCAAAGACATCACTAAAATAGGGTACATATCCACGACAAACAATAGAATACAGAGAAGAAAGGAGCAACACAAAAACACTTACAGCAAGAAAGTATCTACAGCCACCAATAGTGCTTCTATTCTTCTTTCTGTAGTTTGAAATTGAAGCAAACAGCCATTCAAACACAAACTTGCAACAATCCCATTCTTTCACCTTAGATACATCAATCAAAGCACCAAGGTACTATGGGCTAGGAAGAGTACTTAGAGTTTGCACACAGAAAAGTGGACTAGAGCAACAACCATAAAGTACCGAAACACATCATCATCTGACAAAGTGTCACCTAACAACTTCTCGCCAAAGGTCTTGATCAGGGGCAGAGAAGCCTCATCGATTTTAGAAAGAAACTTGGTCTTTGTAGAGTCATTATGATTTTCCCTAATGTCTTCACCACCTATTGGAAGGCCCAAGAAAAGATGAACTGCCTCTATAGAAAATGGGGATCACTTTCCCTCCAACAACTATGTCACAGCAATTCAAATCAACTTGATCTGCTATCCACTGCACAAAGCCTCTAGGTGCAGAACAACCATCATACTCTAGCAAGATACCGAAACCCTGATCCCGAATAATCTTCTTCTTATGCTCATCCAATTTGACAATTATCTCTCCAAAATACTTACTATTGAACCTAGAGGATGCTCTCTCTGATGTACTTGCAGCAGCACTTGATTTCCCTTTACCCCTACCTCTGACAGTTCTGTTAATCTGAAAACCGATGCAAAAAAATAATATAAAAATTCTAGTTAAGCTACTGAATTCAGTAAACATGGTGACAAACAAAAAAGAAGATTAGTTAGGTACTGAATTTACCTTTCCAGAACGCGTATGGACGCCAGACCGTCTTGATTTCCCTTTGTTGCCAACAAACTTAGCAAACTATAAGAAAAAACAAATAAATGGCTTACATCACACTACAAAAGATAGGGTGTAAATATATTATCATTCTTCCAACTGTTCTGCCTTAAAGAGAACAATAGTACCTAGATAACTAGACGTCAAGTACTAGACAAAATATTAACATAAAAATGATTTTCCCTAGGCCTAAGAATTTTTTAACTAGTCTATATCAGACAATTGCGCTACAATTTAAATACAGGAATCTTCACCACACTAAATTTCAGAACATACTCCAGATAAGGCTTCATGCACATGCTTGAAAGTCTTCAGCATCTCTAGCAGTATCAATATCATCATCTGTGGGGTTTCGATCCTAAAAAAGGCAACAACATATATCATATTATTATAATACACAAGGTGCACAAACAAAACAAAATCAAGTGAACTTAGTACCTCGCCAACATTCATAGAATCAGAGTTGTTGTCTTCTTTAGAGTTCATAGCAAAGTCATCCTCACTCTCACCATTTCCAGAATCAGCATCAGAAAGAAACTCATCATCATCCATGGCTACATAACATAACAAAAAAATTGGTTAATGACCTCATTGCTAGCTGCAGCCAATAAAAGAAGAATCAAAACAACTAGCTCGAAAAGTAATTGGACGCTTACAGAACAAATAAAAATAACTGAGAGCCTTCCTAAAAAATAACCTGAAACTCCAAACAACTCAATGACATGAATTTTAGGACAAAAAATGAACTAAGATCACTGGAATAACTAGAGCCAAATATATTATATATCATAGTTCAATATAATAATTACAAGCCAGCAATAGCTGGTATTCATAAAAAAACCAATACTTATAATATCAACTAACCAAACTACAACTCAACATCATCACCATCGTTTACACTAGGATACCAATATCGGCACAGAGGGCACGACTTATCGCTACCAAGTCACTCAAAAATGCATATCTTAGTGGAAGACATGCATACAAGGTAGCACCCTTAGTGTCTCCATGGCAGCCTCTAAAGCAGCTTCGTCATCAGTCCTCTTTTCTGATATCTAAGACAACCAAGTAGATAGCACAGACATCGTCGTCTTTCAAAGGCAACTCTACTAAAATAGGTTCCCTTTCAACGCGAGGAGCTGACGATTGAATAACAGGGGGACATGAATGAGGTCCGCATGCGCATGTCCATCTAAACTCAAACTGATCAAAGATGAAAATATTAAAGCTATAGTCAACATATTGGAAGCTTACAGAACAAATAAAGAAATAACATAAGTACAGGATTACAACTGAACTAGCTCTACACTACTTTGTGCTAACACTACAGGTTCAGACTAGAAAAAACTATCGGCACAGAATCATCACAAATCTCCCCATGTCCTCTATTCCTATTACTACTCATAGTGAACTAATGAGAAGGTAAGTGTAGCCATTACAACTGAGTTAGTAATACCATGGCAGCCTTCTCATATTCAACCATAGCGAATTCTTCTAGGAAAAGGAGCACAAGTTACATGTCCAGCATAGTTTCATTGCAGCCTTCTCATATTCAACCATCAACAAGCATGTTCTCATATTCAACAAGCATGTCCTTAATCACGGCAACTATTTGGATAGATAACATCAACTGGTATTGAACTTATAATTTTTTTCCAATCTCCAGCGCTTTGAATGCATTACTCCAACTTGTAATCATTTTTCAGACTTAAGTGCACAATTTGTTGTATTGTGCAGTGAAAAAGTAACTACAGTCAAATGTGATAACTAAACAGATCATCAAAGAACCTCTTCTGCTAGAAAGGCCATGACAGTAGGATGGAATCCGTATCACCACCATGTTCAAACAGAGTAAGAAATTGGCAAATGTGAGAAACTAACCACACAACATTGGTTTGTCCCCGTATCACAAGCATTGGAAGGGAACAAGGAAGATAAAGGACTAATTTTGTAAGGCCCAATCACCTATCAAATTACTTGATCTATCTTTTATTTCATCACAGATCACAAATTTTTGCTAAAACAACATTCCATAATTGCACTATTGCACTAATAGGTTATAATCTAGTGTGATAAACAATGATACTCAAGCAAAATGTTTGAAACCAATCTAGATTCCAATGCTAATAGAATCATATAAAGAGATACAAATTCCAATAGTCTTTCAGTTTTTACATCACCTTGTGCTATCTTAGGAAATACAATACCCAATGAGGCGTGATTTTGATAGCTTAAGGTTCACTTCAGTAGGCTACCAAGATGTGTTCTTGCTGGATGCTTAATAGGACATGATTATGTGTTCATCAGTATTATTCATACCATGATATGCTATTCTGATTGCTCCACAAATTTCAGGCAACAAACCAAGTTTCGATGGCAAGACACTCGGATTGGTTAACAGTCAACATAGCCACAAATCCAAAACAAACACGAACCTACTCATTCAGACCTCACAGAGCAAAATCTGTCATAAAATACAAACATTTCTTTGATACTCCATTCAGCCAAAAAAAGAGAGAACTAATGCAGAGGTTATAGGTTAAACTATAAAGTTTGCGTCAGCACACTAAACAATCAAACATATATACCCTCAGCTATTGCTAAACACTGTATGATAAAAATAACCAAGATAACTAGTTCATCATCATTCTACCTCCATAATTAAGCAGTCACAGCTTCATGGTTCAAAAAAGTAGCAGGCATCAATATATCAATTAAAATTTCTTTCTTGTTGACAGTTTTTTTAATATCAGGAAACGACTATTATACAATAAAATAACAAGTTAAAAATATCCTGTGCAACCAATAAAATAACTTTAAGTCTTGCATTCAATTCTGAATGAGAATCAAGGCTTAGAAATAAGACTCAAATTGCATATGCCAATATGCTCGTGACCTCTATAGAAACCCTACCAAATATGACACAAGTTAACTGATCCCAATCACCCAACACTTGCCAATACAGATACCCGGTTTAAAATTCAGAGTAAAGAACAGAGAAAACAAGGTTTCACTATTTTGATTTCAACATGGGATCAGAAACAATGAAATCAAAATAAAAACTTCACTCGAGCACACAACATGCAGGCTTAACAATATTATTACCTTACTGACAGCCTTCAGTGGGTACCCTCCTCCAAGCCTTGGATCTCTGCACCTGAATTTAGTTAAAAATTAGGATGTCAACTAGCCATCAACAAGCTTGATGTACGACAATGAAACCATCCTCACTAACCCATTGTGGTCCTCACCACCCCCACCCCACCCCCCCAAAAAAAAGTTGACAGCTTTCTTTGGCGAGTGCAGAGGTATGCAGGTGGCAGAGTTTCTAGCGCACACATCCTAATGTCACTGACTCATTCACACAGATTGCAATAAGCTAATAGTCTTGGAACCACAGCCTCAAATGAGCACTGAGTGGCAAAGTAAAAGGAAGTTTAAGAATGAAATCCATATAGGCAAAAGGTGAACAGAAGTATGGATTTTGTCCACCATAGAGTGTCATCTGCTGGTGGTGTCCAACAAACTGTCCTCGTAGGCCAACAAATTTTCAGTGCTCTAGTCCCAAATTGAATCACCATGGTTATCAGCCATGTCTGATCCACAGATCAAGCCATCGTGCCCCACAACTAAGAGAAAGTGAAGAATTGGATTGCAAGGGACTGGGCCAGGCTCAGGAGGTAATTCAAAATAAACCAATCAATTAAGCATGCTTTAGGGTCAGTTCTAATTTTTGAGAAGGGATTACTGGAGCACTTTTCTTAAAATAATTATTTTGACCGTACATACAAACATACAAGAGACAGAAATGATAGGACTTGCTACAATAATTACTAGATATCCACATGAAATCCATCCTCCAAAAAAGTTCACCATATGCAGGGAAATATTAAGCTACGACGAGATAGGACTCACTACTAATAAAATTAGACTATGACCAACATTACAGTAATATACATGAAAATTGAACTACTACTACCAAGTACCAACCAGAAGAATTAAACTACTACAAACCAATAAGCATCAACTGATCATCAGCAACAAAAGAGAAAAACACAAGCAGAGCCAAAAACTTCACTGCAACATGGGATCAGAAACAATGAAATCAAAATAAAGTTTCACTATTTTGATTTCAACATGGGATCAGAAACAATGAAATCAAAATAAAAGCTTCACTCGAGCACACAACAAGCAGGCTTAACAATATTATTACCTTGCTGACAGCCTTCAGTGGATACCCTCCTCCAAGCCTTGGATCTCTGCACCTAAATTCAGTTAAAAATTTAGGATGTCAACTAGCCATCAACAAGCTTGATGTACAACAATAAAACCAATCACAAATCTATATTCCACGGACAAATGTGGTAGAAAGCAGGATCTATATTCCATGAAAAATCCACAAAAATGTCACACAAAAATCGCCAACAGATCACAGGGGTGTGAATACGACACGGAGAAATGAATCGCAATGCGTAAATATTAGGAGCTAAATAAACAACTTGCAAATCATAGGTGGCCATGCACACCAAGCTGCTGCTTCGTCAATCCAAACTTGCAAATCACAAACACACATTCTATCGACTCAAGCACCAGGCACTGGCCAGGCCTAAACACAACACAAGCGCAGGCTACATAAAGGTTTTGTTTTGTATCCAGATGATCAAGTAAATCCACACTAAAAAACAAAAGCCAAATGAAAAAAAATTGAAGGTAGGAGGAGCAAAAAAAGAATAACTCACTCTGATGGGGTCTGTGTTGAACATAGAACCGTACTCTGATGGAAGTTCAGTACCATACAAAAAGAAAATTTTAAACTCATCAAGTTATCGAATAACTCACTGTAAATCAGAATTAGTATCTGAATCTGAAATGAACAAAAAAAGAATGGAAGGCAAGCCATACATGAACTTGTAAATTGGCAAACAACCTCCAGGAAGCAACCAAAGATATCAAAGAAAGCAACATAAATCTTGACAGTCTGACAATATAGAAATTCACAGGTAAACTGAAATTATGAACTCAAAGGGAACGAACGAACTGGACTTAGTGGTAAGCAACACACAAATTGCAGCTCAGAGCCAACCAAAACTTATGTGTCAAAGGGAACAGGAAGGCTGAACCTACTGGGAAGAAAGCACACAAATGAGAGCAGCACCTAAACATTTAATAACTTATATTGTATAGCCAATCATAGCCTCATAGGCCAGAAATCAGCAAGGCTCGCAACGTACCCAGTAGGCTATCCACACAACAGCCACCAGGCTGATAAGTAGCAAACAACACCGCAGCATATGAGCTGAAACAAGTCGGCAACCCATAGGCAGTGCTAGGCTAACAAATACAATATTACTGCAGGCCTAAGCTATGGGCACCAAATAGGAACATGTTGCGTATATCAAGAAAGAAAGCACAAGATCTCAAACAATGACAGGTAAATAGCATAGCAAAACTAAACATGTCCATTTAATTTTGACTACCACTAAACGATTTTACCTTACATCCCATCAGATTGTGCATTCCCCAGGAATTTGATGTAAGCCCCCACCAGGATATGCAAAAGCACCATTTGGTATGAGTGTAAGTAGCAGTACATGATTGTTTACTTGAAAGATACAATCCCTATCAAGCTGTCCCTCCCCGTCACTATATCTTGTTGTCTCCTCCCCTATGACCTTTCGTTTTTAAACAAATCCCCACTACCTGTCCTCAATCAACCACAAATACCCCATCAAATACTAGAACAATCCATCAAACCAAACCCTAATTAACACCAAACCCTAATTAATAAGGACTAACAGAACACCACCCCATTTGCAAAAAAACTTCACCAAAAATCGCTCTAGTAAAATATAGCACAAACCCTAGACGCATTCGAACCTCACCCACACAAATCTCCATCCATGTGCATGCCCTCACCATATGGATCCACACAATCTACGCCGCATTAAGAAATTGGATCGAGTACACACATGAGCAAAAGAGCAGCAAACAGGAAGGAGATGTAGCGAGCACATACAAGGGACGACCGCTAGGGTGCACTGCTCCACCGCCGCTACCCCGCGCACGCTGCTCCCCTGCCGCTGCAGCGCGTGCGCCGCTCCTCCATTGGGGGCCACTGTGGTGCTGAAGGGAAGGAGAAGGGGATGCACCAGCGCCAATGCCACCGCAGCCGGTGCTCCACACGTGGTGGGAGGCTGCCAGGGAGCCGGAGGAGATAGAGGAGCAGCAGATCTAGGACTGGGTCACTGGGAGATTGGGAGGGAAAGCTCGCCGGTCGGCCGCCCAAGGAGAGCGGCGCGTCGCCTGGAGTCGCCTGGAAGAAGCCGAAATGAAATGGAAAAAGTCCTGAATGGAAATGGGGTGGGGGTGGGGGGGGTGGGGGACAGACGCCACTGAATCGGGCGCGACTCCCAAAAATCAAAACTAGCGCCAACATCTAGGTCCACAGGTCAGAGGCAAAGACAGCAGACCACATCCAACGTCCAGCAGACGCGCGCGAGACGATCCGACGGACACAAAATCCATGTGCCAACAAACCAAGAAACACACATGTGTTGTATAGCATTCCTGTAAAACAAACATAGCGTAGACCTTTGCCCTGTTCGCTTGGCTGATAAGCCATGACTGAAAGTATCGTTGGCTGATTTGTTGTGAGAGAAAAATACTATTCGTTGGCTGAAAAAGTATGGCTTATAAGCCAAGCGAATAGGGCGCTTAAACTACGGGACCAATATTTTAAAGGTAATAACAAAAAAAATATTGGTGAAGATCATTATTCTAGAGTTGTTATTGGGTATGTTCATGATAATTACTTTTGTCATAAACACGGTGTACATCATGCAATAGTAGCTATGATGTTACTATGTGCATGCTCAATATACAAAGGTTTTCAAACCTTTTGTTATATATTATATCGAATTGGTAAGATAATTACTTAGAGGAATTTGCGTATCATTCTGCTTGACGAATTAAGCACATTTGGCCTTTGCAGCGCTAAGTGGCTTAATTGAGGAGACTTTGGAATATTTAAAACAACATAAAAATTGCATGTCTCAGTGGGATTGCTATTTCTCAAACATATGGAACGTGGTGGATTTCCAGAAAACATAGGGTACGGAGACTTAATTTCCATGAGATAAAATCAAATCAGTGCGGTATTTCACACTGCGATACAAACTCTTAATTCACCCAAAAAATATTTGCATAGGTAAACATTATGCATCATAATTTTGTTTAAAACTCAAGGACTAGAGTGCAAATAACAGTGTTGTCATTGCATTTTGGAGGTCTAGACAAAAAATAGATATACATAAGGTACATAGTTTCTTTTTTTTTTGGAAAAAAGTGAAGCTAAAATAATGCCTCCAAGAAAGATGCAGAAAGAATCTGCAGGATGAAGAAACTTTTTAAAACATAAATTGTACTAATCTGTTGTAGTACAGTGTACCTTTTTGGCGTATGCAGAAATTAGTAAAATAAAGGGTCATTTTTCGCAAAATTGTTGTTAGCCTATGGTGGCCAGCCAGAGCAAAATTGGGGCTCAAGGGCGTTCGGCCTTTTGGCTCGTTAGGCTCAGGAGGGTGGCGCCCCCATGGGCCACGCCATATGGGCTCCTTTTTTTTTGTGTGTGTGGGGGGGCTTATTTGGATTTATGCCATTATAATTTTCGATGTTTGGAGAAACGCCATTATTATTCATCTATTTTAAAACATGTCATTACAATTCTTCGTTTCCTACAAATATACCACATAATACGTATGGACACAGCCTAGGCCCTGCTACAGGCGTATATGAAGACGTATACTTCATTACGACCTCTCTCTCCTATCACTGACACGCGGGCCCCACATGTCATCTTCTTCTTTCTTCCCTCCTCATCTCCCCTTGCTGACCGCGTCGATGACGATGCCGAGAAGAAGCAGCAGCACGTGGCCGAGCAGCAGCAGCAGCATGGGGGTGAGCAGAGCAGCTACTACTACTACTACCAGTAGGAGGTGGTGGCGCAGGCCAAGTCGTCCAAGCCACGGGGCCGGAAGAAGGGCAGCAACAACCATAGCAAGTTCGTCGGCGTTCGGCAGCGCCCCTCGGGTCGGTGGGTGGCGGAGATCAAGGACACCACATAGAAGATCCGCATGTGACTCGGCACCTTCGAGACCGCCGAGGCCGTGGCCAAGGCCTACGACGAGGCCGCCCGCCTCCTCCGCGGCAGCGATGCCCGCACCAACTTCGCGCCGCGCATCTCTCCCGACTGCCCGCTCGCCGTCCGCATCCGTGGGCTCCTCCACCACAAGAAGATCAAGAAGGTCAAGGCCGCCGCAGCGAGCTCCTCCGTAGCCGCCACCGCCGCCGCCAAGCAGCAGGCGTCGAACTCCCCTTCTCGCACCACAAGCAATAGCAATAGCAATAGCACGAATAGTGCTTGTGGTGGTGGCTCTAGCAGCAGCAGCAACTCCAGCTCCAGCTCCAGCACGACGACACCATGGCCATGCAGCACGGCGGATCGGCGCACTGGACGCCGGAGAGGTGTACCGGCCGGAGTTCGCCACCGCGGGCGCCGAGGAGTTTGATTCATGGATGTTTGACTCAGCGTTCGGCCAGTTCCCGGCGCTGGACAGCTTTATGGCCATCGACGGCGCTGTCCCAGACGCTGGAACCACGGAGGAGCCGGTCGCCGCCGCGACGCAGGGCGTCGAGATGGCTGAGTTCTAGCGGATCAAGGTGGAGCAGCGCATCTCGTCGTCGCTGTACGCTATGAATGACCTACAGGAGTACTTCGACAGGGTGCTCGATGCCTCCGCCTGCCACTCGCGTGCAGGGGCCGGGGGGCTGCTGTCGCGCAGATGGTGGTCGGCCTCACCCCCGGCTGGCCATGGCAACGGCGAGCGCGTGCGCCTGGAGCTCCGCTCCACCATGGCCGCGCGAAGGTGAGCATGGCCTACATGAGCACGCCTCGGAGCACGCCGATGCTGGCCCAAGCATGGGTACGGGCACGTCGACGGCGCCGGTGAGGAGGCAGGCGAGCAGCTGGCCTAAATGTGCAGCCCCTTGAGCCTGGCCTCCCACACCGACGCCATGGCCGGTAGGAGCTCCGGCTAGGCCTCTCCTAGACGCCAGCAGACATGGCCCACGGCCGCTCGCGCCTCACCACCGGCACCCCCGCTCCCGCTCGCGCACTCGGACGCCCGCTGAAGCAGCTCGCGAGCCCAACTACGTGCTCCGTGCGCCGCCCAGTTCGCCCGCTCCGCGCCGGCCGCGTCCTCCGCACGCCGCCCAGGCCGCGAGCTCTGCTCACCCGCGTGCTGCTGCTACTTCTCGCCATCGCCACCAACGCGCTCAGCAAGAGAAGATGAGGAGGCAAGGAAGAAGAAGATGACATGTAGGGCCCGTGTGTTAGTGACATGAGAGAGAGGCCGTGATGAAGTATACGTCTTCGTATACGCTTGCAGCTGGGCCCAGGCCGTGTCCATACGTATTATGTGGCATATTTGCGGGAAACAAAGAATTGTAATGACATACTTCAAAATAGACGAATAGTAACGTCGTTTCTCCAAACATCGAAAATTATAATGGCATGAATCTAAATAACCCTTTTTTTATAATACGTATCTGTATTTCTAATTAAGGAAAACACACATGGGTGCATACAAAGACAGACACGTACATATAGGATACAGAGACAACTGTCCTAGCCAATCTTCACGAAGAACCCTAAACAAGAAAAAATTACATCGATTGCCCTGGATGCTTCACGAACCATCCATGATCGACCACCCTGCCGTCGGCCGCCGCTGGCGAAGAAGAAGTCGAACACCACCATGAGCTGGAAAAGTCCCATCACACGCTGGCTTTGAAAGGAGTCGAAGTAGACACCCGTCATGGGAAACGGGATGAAGCCGTCGGCGACCACCCATCGACCGGGGCCGCACCCCAACTTCTCTAGCTCCCGGATCTGAGCACGCCACCAGCGACCGCCGCCGCCGAGCGAGGATTGAGCTAGATCCGGCCGGCCAGCAACCACAACACCCACATATAGCTCCACATCCTTGCAAAAGAAGGCTAACAACAACATCACCTGGAAAAGACGATGAAGCGCCAGCCCCGGACTCCTGTACAGAACTCCCCGACGTTGCCATAGGCGCCGGAGAAGAACGCCGCCGGGACGAAGGAGATGTGGGGAGAAGTTATTCTCCAGCGTCGTCGACTCCTCCGTCTCGCCAACGCCGCCCGGAAAAGCATGCCGCAGAAGAACACCCCCCCCCCCGACGAACCCTAGCTCTGCTATCAGTAGATGGCGAGCAAACCCTGGACCTAGGTAGACTCCCACCTACCCTATATACAGCCGCACGGCGATTCCCTGGCCCATTCCCCTCTCCGACGCCTCCTCGGCCACCGAAGAGGAAAGGGGCCGGCGAAATCGCCGCCGAAAACGCGCGTCGCCTACTTTTCGCCCTGGACAACTGTAGCAAGGGGAAAAGGAAGAGGAGAACCTCAAGGTCTTGGATGCAGGGTCTCCAAAACCATGCACTACGGCGGAAACAATTGTCTGCAAATGAAAACCCTACCAAACCACATTGATATTTTCGGTTGACATTTGGGAGATGGGGAGAGCAAACTCTGGCCAAAATGCATCGAGAAAATACAACTATTCACAAATTAAGTCCTAAAAATATCAAAGATTTTTGGAGGAGAAATTCAGAAACGTACCAAAACAAACTCAAAAAACAGACATCGTATCCATAGAAATGCATTAGACTAGGTTAATCAGTAGCACTAATCCTCTGCTAAAATTCAAATCAAGAACCAAAGTAAATAAGGGGTCGTTTGGATCCTTTCATTTTAGAGAAATTAGAATATCCTTAATAGATCAACCTATTTGGCTTGAAATTTGGCAATCCATAACTTTCTAACATTTAGATATAAGTCTATCTTAAATTCTTGGGTTGGGAGATGAAAATTGATTCTATAGATCCTCATGCTTTGTTTCTACTCTGCATCGAATTTATAAGACGTTCTTTGGCTCACTCCGCTGCTGTAGAAGTGCAACACATAAGTATGTCTCCCATATGTTCAACAATAGTATACAAATATATTCCACGTACGACTATATTAGCTTAATTAATCTATGTCTAAGCTATGATTATTAGAATGGATTTAAATCTATGGATCCAAACGAGGCCTAGACAGAAGAAAAAAATGCCTCAATTCTTCATAAGAAACACACGAATATGATGCTGCTTTATTTGCATGATTGGCTAATGGTGGAGCTCGTTGAGGAGAAGCTCAACAACAGCGGGCCTTGCACATGGCATTGGAGTTAGTCAACACCCTCACCATCTCGGAGGCCGACGACTAGCTTAGAGAGAGAGCTAAAGAAGGGAAAAGTGGCAAAGGAACTGCTCGTGGAGCCGAACAGCCGAAGAAAAAAAAAGGGTGTTCATTAGTGAAGCAAAGACGTACCAAACGAGACCTTATAAGGACTGTGTGCATAATGTTGAATCAGACTTTATACAAATCTGTAAAGATCACTTTATGGCACATCATGGCTGCTCTTAAGAAAAAATAGAAACGAACTTTATGGTATGCATGCATGGACAGGATATGATGGCTGCCCATATATTGCTTGGCACTCGCCTTTAGTGACATTCCATCATGGCTGTTATTGGCTAACTGCGATCTGCAAGATTGGATCAACACTTTTAACATGCAGTTAGTTTGATGGTGAGTGATGATGGACATCGATAGGCTGGTCCCTGCCCTTCCTTTCTGCGCGTTCCTTGGCTATCTTATTAGCTTTTCTAGTTGTTGGCTAGTTGATTCATGACATCTGCAAGATTGGATCGATCGACCACAAGCCATGCATCCATATTGCATACATACATGCATGAGCTACTTAGAGTCAGGTCAACTACTACTGGATGATCTACTTCTACTAGAGATAGCGGTTGGATCTTTGATATCTAAAAGTTTATTAGGTTCTATGTAGATCCACTTCAGATTATGGAAACTGGCTTATTATTATAGTTTTTTATTGTAAACTTCTAAGTTGTAGATAGCTTTTCATATAATCTAAAATAGGTTAATTAGTGCATTGAAAATCGTATCAAGAATATCTGGATCACAAGCTAGATTAGTTGTAAAATGTGGATTACATGGTAATAATGGTATAGGTGCATCGGAAAAGGCTTCTTAGCTAGATGCCGATGCATGGTTGTAGGCCGGCTAGCTGATCTATCTCGTCGAAAAGTTAAGGAACATGTTGGAGGCAACAGCCATATACTATCTTTTTCTCTAGTGTTGTTAATTATATAGGTGTGTGGCTAACCTAGCTAGTGCCTAGTGGTAGTGGTAGGGTTTTCTTTTTTGCTTTACACGTGCATTGCATTTCTTTCCAACGGTTCGCAATTTACTGAAATTGTTTATGCGTATCCATCGGCCTCACCAACGTAATAAGGACACGTTTGAGAGGGTTCTCGTCTCTCGCCCGCTGGCTCCGACTCTATGTAGTAACTTGAGAAACCGAAACCGGAGGATAAAAGGTAGTTTTACCGGCTCCATATTATTTTAAGGAGCAAGAAAAATAGTTTTATAAACAGTATAGCTACGGTACCATGTACGGTAGCATGTCAGCTCGAGATAGAATCGTTGAGAGCTTATCCTAGCGGGGTCTAATTATCTCCGTCACAATATGAAAAAATAAAGGACGTAAATGTGTGAGTGTGTGTCGGTGACTGACCCTAGTAATTCTATTCACTTATCCTAGTATATGTTAGGTGCTTGGTTTTTTTTATTGTTTTTGACATTATTGTTTGATAGAAGAAAGTGTGAATTATCTCTTGTAAGTGGTCTTTTTAATAATGCTATAGTTGGTTGTATAAAGTCATTATTATGTGAAGTCAACAGAAATTTCTCTACTCCCATCCATCCCAAAATATTTAACCTTTTAGCATTCAAATATTGTCCCAATATATTTAACGTTATAGCCCTACATATGAGTCCCACCTTGTAAACATACTCCATCATCATCTTCATGTTGAGCAGGTTCTTTGTCAAGATCAGGCAACTCCTCTTCTCGCTACTGGCCTACTCTAGTGGTGCGTTCAAGTGTGGTATGGCTATGGACGGTGAATGGTTCAAGTGATTTGGCAATGTTGTGGCTATTAGCCATTACGGGCGTCTGCGTTAGAAAAATGGCGCCTGCAGCCCTTTGTCTAGATGTTTTTTAGTGTATGTGGCGTTTGGTGTTTTTGACACTAACGCTATGTTCGCTTGTTGGTTTCAACCAGGCTTATTCAACTAGCAAATAGTATTTTCCTCTTACAAAAAATCAGCACCAGCCAGTCTAAACCAGCACCAGCACCAACCAGCGAACAGGGTGTAGGCGTGTTTTATTTGTCGCTCGAAAATAATGTAAGATCTGTTTGGGAGGTACACGTGAAAAATGTGAAAAGTTGGTGTAGTTGGATGATTTGTTTTTCCAAAAAAATACTCTGTTGTTGGTGTGGCATGATAGCAAGCAATGCATTAATGAGCGTGTCAACTCAAATGGTCAGACTGTCTCCAACAAGCCACGCATACCGCTACCCAAATCCATTTTTGGTTCGGCACAGTGAAAAAACGGCCTCCAACAGAATAGCCAAAGGGAGCACCTATTTTGTGTAGAAGGAGAGAGGGAACCCACATATGCGTCCTCTTTCCGTCGTCTCTCTCCTCGACGGCGCCGCAAGTGTGGCAGAACCACGACACGGCAGTCCATGGCCGCGGCCACAGGCGCGGGAGGACGGATCCGGCCATGGAGGCATTGGATCCGGCCATGGCGACCCCAGATCCGGTCGTGGAGGCCTCGGATCGACCCCATCAAGGACGAGAAGCACAGATCGACGCTGGACCTGGGCACCGGGGAGGGAAAGAGAGGAGAAAGGGAGAGATGCCACCTTCACCTGCTTGCGCTGAAGAACCCATGCGCTGGTGGTGCCCCTGGGGCCCACCAACCCACGCCGTCGTACCGCGTCGCTGCACCGCCGCGCCTGGGCGTGCTTGTCCCGCGCCGTCGCGTCGGGCCTGGAGGGGCGTCCTCGTGCCGCCGCACCTGGGCGCGAGATTGGGAGCGGCGAGATGGCCGTGATGGAGCGGCACGTCGCCACAGACGAGTCCGTGTGGTGTGGGCGGGCGAGGAGCAGCAGATTTTTTTGGGTTCGCTGTTGTTGGAGAAAGGAAATTTTGGGTCGGTGATGCAGCGACTGTGCGTGATCCAATCCTTATAATGGATATTGTATTTGGGTTTGGTCTGTTGGAGATAGTCTCAGCAATGTCATAATGAGTTTATAGGGGTAGTCATGTCTTTTACTCAATCCCAGTGGACGCCACTCTCTATTTTAAATTATAAAATATTTTACTTTTTTAATACATAACTTTTGATATACACTTAGATATACATTATATCTATACATATATTAAAATAATATATCTATAAAAGCCAAAACACCTTGTACTCCGTCTGTTCATAAAAGAATGCAATTATCACTTTTTGAGAAGTCAAACGGTTTGAGATTTGACTAAAATTATATAAAAACCTACTAGCAAGTATAATACAAAATAAGTATCATTAAATTGATTATGAAATATATTTTCATAATAAACTTTTTTAAAGATATAAATATTAATATTATTCACTGTAAACTTGATGAAAATTAAACTAGTTTGACTCCGACTCATTCTATAGTCACATTCTCTTTTATGTAAGGAGAGAGAGTAGTTTGGAACGGAGCCAGTACATCTTGTACAACGTCTTCTACTGTAGGAGAGAGAGAGAGGCAGCACCTGAGATATGTTTCCTGCAGCAAGCAAGTTCAGCTGCGTGCGACAGTAAAAAGGCGAAGTCCGAACAGTGAGCACACTGAACAGCACGTACTCCTCCGTACCGGTAGAGGAGTACACGTACAGTACCAGTACTCTACACTAGTGGTCGGTCCTGCTGCTGCGCCGGCGGCTCACCGTTCCGTTCATCGAAGATCGAACTGCAAAAAAGGCCATGGATCTTCGATGAAGTGCCAAAAAAGGCCATGGAGGTTCTGTTCATCTATACTAGGCCCTGTACAAAGGTCTGCAGGGCTGCAGGTGCATGCAATTGCTGCGAGCGAGAGGTGAGAGCCATCGCCCATTCATTGACCCACGCAGGTTGGCCATGCAGAGGTGCAGCCGTGCATCAGGTGTTGGACGGCATGGGGAGCAGCAGCGCTAGCCGCCAGCTACAGCCTACAAGTAGTGACCGGAGGCCGGCGTTCACTTGAATGCACGAACGGAGGCCGGTGTCCGGTGACGGCGATGCCATGCCGGTCGACGCGACGCGAGCCTGCAGAGACCGACGAACAGCGCATGCACGCAGCCGATCGACAGCGCCTATCATGGACGGAGGAAAGTGCTGCACTCCTGCTCCTGCACTCTGCACTCTGCACTCTGCACTCTGGACTGCGCTGCAGCAGCTACTACAGCGCCTGGGATGGGACGGCGCGATGCATGCAGCGACGAGACCTGACCCTAGCACAGTAGTATAGCTTGTTGGTAACAGCACAAAAAGCGTAGTACACGTATATGCACAATCTTTGCCGTGCATTGGGATTCAACACCCTAGCACATACTCCCTCCGTCCCAATTTATAATTCGTTTTCGGTATCCGTGCTACGATTTTAACTTAATTTGTATAAAATATATGCAACATTTGTGTCTTCAAATAAATTTGTTAAAAAACTAAATTCAAAGATCTTTTCAATAATACTAATTATGTATCATAAATAATAATATTTTTTAGGCTGTGTTTAGGTGGAGGGAAAGTTGAAATTTGGGTACCGTAGCACTTTCGCTTTTATTTGGTAAATATTGTTCAATCATGGACTAATTAGGCTCCAAACGTTCGTCTCGCGATTTCCAACCAAACTGTGCAATTAGTTTTTTTCGTCTACATTTATTGCTCCATACACGTATCGTAAGATTCGATGTAACAGATACTGTAGCACTTTTTTAAAACTCTTTTTAAACTGAACACGCGCTTAATATATATTTTTGTTAAAGTTATTTCTGGGAAACGAGAACGACATGGGACGGAGGGAGTACTCGTAGTAGTACTACTCCCTGCGTAAAAAAAAGTCAGTCTAGAATTCAAATTTTGTCTCAAAACGACTACAGTAATCTGCAAACGTTACAGTCCTACTTATAACTACCGTACCGCAGCTGTCCGTGTCTCACAGAGGCATCAGCCTTCTGCCTTCACTCCTGCCGGCCAATGGAACTCGGCCAGGAATAAAATAAGCTCAGACCTCCATCGCCACCTGCTGCTACTTGTACCAGGCCTTGTTTAGATACCCACAAAATTCCAAGTTTTTTCACTCTCTCTCCATCACATCAATTTTTAGCCGTTTACATGGAGCATTAAATGTAGGTAAAAAAAAAAACTAATTGCACAGTTTAGTTCAAAATCACGAGATGAATCTTTTGAGCTTAGTTGGTCCACGATTGGACAATATTTACCAAATAAGACGAAAGTGCTACTATTCATCGGGTTGAAATTTTTCTCAATCTAAACAAGGCCCCAGTACTGCACTTCTTTTGCGATGTACAGGCTGTTGGCTCGGTCCTATTTAGATTATAGCACATAATTTATCAGTCAATTAATAGTATTTTTTTCTCACATTAAATTAGTTATCAGTACTTTTAGTCGTGGCTTATAAGTCAAACCAAACCAACCGAACGAACAGGGCGGGAATTATAGGTATGCAGGCATTTTACCGATGTCCTGGGTACCGGCGCCGTTCTCCCAAACAGACTCAGCCCTTGTTTAGTTCACGAAAAGTTGGAAATTTGGTTACTGTAGCACTTTCGTTTTTATTTGACAATTAATGTTTAATCATAGATTAATTAGGCTCAAAACGTTCGTCTCGCAATTTCCAACTAAACTGTACAATTAGTTTTGTTTTTCGTCTATATTTAATGCTCCATGCACGTATCGTAAGATTCGATGTGATGGTAACTGTAGCACTTTTTTAGAAAACTTTTCGCCAACTAAACAAGGGCTCAATTTAAGGGACACGGGGAGTACGGAGCATTACATGCTCGTGCTCGTGTAAATAAATATTTCCTTCGTCCCAAATTAAGTGCCACCGTATGCCTCTGCTCACTGTGCAACATCATCGCCGCGCTTCAGGATGACGGGCACGATATACCGCCTGTTCGTTTGACTGTGGTTCGTCGTAAACAATCGTAAATTTTTAGTCGGAACAGTATTTTTCTCTCACACAAACCAGTCAGCAGTACTTCTTTACGAACCAGCAACGATACGAACCAGCCAACTGAACAGGCTGATAGCAGGATGCAGGAGGCACATCATGTCCACCGACCTTCGAGTCGACTACCACAGATCCCCGCGACAAGAGGGCTCCCCCGCCGCCCTCCATGCATGGTTGTGCTTGCAACAACATATGCAGACGACGATAATGATAACTAAAACAACTAGCACAGAAAGCTAGGTCTCTATACTTTCAATCGTCAAAATGTCCTTTGACTCGTCGACGGGCCATTGTGGTGTTCAGCCTTCTTGGTGTTGTGAGGTAGGGTGAAGGAATAGAGCTTATAATATCTATGCGATCATGCAACATCGTGACTGCTCATGGAGCAATGCAATCTAGAGAAGCTAGCTTCTAACCTTAACTTCTAGCCATTTTTTAGTGCACATGGGGGCATATGCCCTTATGACTTGTGATTCCATCCTCCCAGCAGTACCTAAAGTTCGGTTGGATGTGATCTTGGCTTTAACCCGATTATGGTATGTGATGAAATTGGTTGGACGTGTGAGTTTTTTTTGTTGTTGTTGTTGGCATGGAATCCAAACTCTATCTTGCATTGCTTGGCTGAGCGTATGCCTTTCTGTTTGCTTGCTAGTTGGGAGACGTCAGGGAAGTCCGCTCGCCGGCACCGGCTCGAAGTCGGATTCAATCTGAGGTTCCAAAAAATCCATCGCCGGCCGTGGCTCGAAGTTGGATTCATCATGCCATGAGCAGCCTTCAGGCTTCGATGCAGGACGGATCTGATGGGGCTAAAGTCACGGAGGACGTGGACTCGTCCTGCTGATGAACGCCGCGACGGCCGTGGATTAACTCCGCATTTTTACACACGATAACGTGCCGCCGCAAATCGCCTCAAGACGTCGAACCCCATCATAGGTGTTGAAGGACGCCGCCGCCAGAAGCCGAGTTGCCACGGATGGCGTCGAGCTTCTTGAACGCAATTGCATCGAAAGCCTCTACCTGGCGCGTCAGCTGTCGGTGTTTGACGACCAATAACCAGTCACGGGGTTACCCGGGACAAAGTTTGGGGAGCTTCAGCGTATGCAGAACTCGGCGGCAAACGCAAAGACAACGATTTATACTGGTTCAGGCCACTAGTGTAGCGTAATACATTACGTCCAATTCGGCGTGATGCCTTTGTGTTGGATTGTTGTGCATGAGATGTTATACAATCTGCCGATTTAGGGAGCCCTGCCCTACTTTATATAGTCCAGGAGGCAGGTCTCCTAGTCGGATACAATATAGGAGTTATAGTTGGATTAAAGTAGCAATGTTACTAGGATTCTATACGAAGAGTCCTAGTCAGATTAGGTCTTCACCTTTCCTTGCAGGTCTTCACCTTTCCTTGCAAGGTACGCAGGGACTCTCCAGCCAATTAAAGTTCATGGTATAAAAATGGTTAGACACGAACGGCCATGTTTGTTTCCAGCGGGCTAAGGTTTAGTCCTGTCACATCGAATTTTTGATACGAATTAGGAGTATTATACATAGACTAATTACAAAATTAATTACACATATAGAGGCTAATTTGTGAAACGAATCTATTAAGTCTAATTAGTCTATGATTTGGTAATGTGGCGCTACCGTAAATATTTGCTAATGATGAATTAATTAGGTTTAATAGATTCAGCTCGTAAATTAAGCTAGGGCTTCTGCAATTAGTTTTTTTATTAGCTCATGTCTAGTCTTCCTAGTTAGTCTCTGAACATTCAATGTGACAATGATTGAACTTTAGCCAAGGATTCAGACACAGCCTTGCTCCATCCAGTTAAAGTTCATGATACAAAAATGGTTGGGCAAGTTGTGGTTCCAACAAGGTTCAAACATTGTATTAGGTCTTGTTTATTTTCCCCCTCCTAAACTTTAGTCCCTGTCACATCGAATGTTTGACACATTTATGGAGTATTAAATATAGACTAATTACGAAACTAAATACACAGACCGAGACTAATTTGTGAGTCGAATTTTTTAAGCCTAATTAGTCCATGATTTGATAATGTGTTGCTACAGTAACCTGTGCTAATGAAGGATTAATTAGGCTTAATAAATTCGTCTTGCGGATCACTAAGAATTTGTGTAATTTGTTTTATTATTATTATCCGAACACTCGATATGACATCCGATGTGACATCCCTAAAGTTTAGCTTCTGGATTTAAACACCCCCTAAATAAAGTTGAACGCAATCTTGGTTGTGACTTATTGTATGAAAAAATGCAATCTGGGCTCCGACCCGGTTATGATCTATGGTAAAGTGGCTCATCACCTTCGTCTACAGTGTGTCGGTGTTCATACCCCAAACAAGTTGAGGAACACTGGTGAAGCTAGACACAGAACGTCTTTGCGATCGAACGTGCTAGTGGTCGGACGTCCAAAGTTCTTCTGCTCGTCCGGCTTTACGGAGCGAGCGAATGAAAGATGACATCCGGTGGGTAGCTGGGGCTGGCGGCAGGTATCCTCTGCTCGGCCGGCTTCGGCGCTGTTGTTCCACTAGTACTAGTCTTTTAGGGCCTGTTTGTGAGGGTGGCCCGACGGTCCGGCTGCGCTCTCGGGCTGCAACCTTCCATGTTTGGCGCACCTGGCAAAACTTCAGAGCCTGGCCCGCACGAGATCTAAAGCAGCTTGGGCCAGGCCCCAGAAAAACGAAGTCTCCCTTCGTTTTTTCACAGACCGGCTCCCTCGAGCGCTCCGTGACTGATACGGTTACCTCCTTCTCCCTTCCCTCACCTTCCGCTCCTCTCCCCAGCGTCCGGCGCCGACACGGGCACGGGCACGGCCAACGCGCGGCGGCGCGGCGCCACCTCGTCGTCCTCCACCTCCTCCGGTCGCGCCTCCCTCGCCGCAGCGCTCACCTCGCTCATGGACCCGCCTGTCCTCTACCCGTTCCAGGAGCTCGCCGCCGCTACCAACAGCTTCCTCGCGAAGCGTGCAGGCGGGGCCGCCTCCACCGCCTATTGGCGCTGCTCCCTCCGCGGCCGCGACGCAGCCCTTTTCCAGCTCTAGCGTCGTCCCGGTGCGGCGTCCAGCAGGTCGCCGCCGACGTCGCGTAGGGGCTCGAGCCGCTGCTGCTCCGGGCGCGCACTGGCGAGCTCCGGCCGCTGCCGCCTCGGGCGCCCGAACGACAGCTCCGCCGCTGTGTGCGCCCCGCCCAGCCCCTACCCTGCCGTGGCTACTCACGGCCTCTCCTTCCTCGGCTCCGGCCCCTGTCCGGCGAACCCCGCGGGCCTCGTTCCCTTCGCGTCGGCGCGGACATGGCGGGTCGCTGCTGCGCGGCTGGCCACTACGGCGAGGTGGAGGCACTGTCGCTCGCTCAGCCTCTCCCTCTCCCTCCCAATCTTCTTCCTCCTGGTCTGCAATGGCGCCGGAGAAGGGTAGCGGCGGCGGCTTCTTGGCCGAGGTGGGCGAGTCCATGCCGCTCGCGCTGCACGTGTTCGATGAAATGGCAGTGACAACGTGTGGGGGTAATGTTACCACATTCTGAGTCCAGGGTCACCGCATCCATCTGTACAGGCAAAACAAACACGATCACAATCGAGCTCGGCTCTGCTGGGTCACGTTACCAAACAAATGCAGTTGCACCACTTGGGACTGGCCTCGGCTGGCATGGGCCTGACGGACGGGCCGAGCCGGCCTGAACCACCGTCACAAACACGCCCTTACCGACTCGACCGGCCGGAAGATCCAACGCAATGGTGCCCGTGCATGCATGCATATGCTGGCTTGCTTCTTGGACTGGACGTAGACGTAGTATAGTACGCTCGTCAGCGGCAAAGCAGCAGACATGTTCCAATCCAACCAGCACAGCAGATCTATCCATGAGTTGAGACCGACCTCACATGAACACCAGCCGGCGCCGACTGTGCACGCATCACGCACGAACAAAACCACAGTCCTTGTAGCCATATCCTAGTCTCCAAACAGGACAGAGGTCAAGGTGCTGACCCCACCCCACACGCCGCTCCCTACTCTGCGTGCCTGTTCCCCCGTTGTCCAGTTGTGCATCCATTGACACATGCAATACCGTAGAAAGACTGAATAGGCCCGTCAAAATAAACACTTAAACTTTTATTAAATTCATCCAGCGGCACTGCTGGACCAGAACAGCGGCATTGCCGCACCTGCAGACAACTTCAAATCATAGTTCAAAATTCATGAACGAAAACTTAGATCGGAGAAATTTTCTAGCTTCCTGCAGGTATGACAATCACATATCAAGAGCTAGAAGTGGTAGGAACACCACACACAAGTAGATCGACTACAAACCCTAGAAATCACCTCAACCACAATATGTCATGCAAGTAATGTAAATCAAGCATAAGTAACACAATGATTTATGCCATGGTTCGGCTCGCCTCCAAGGCTTGCCTACCTCCACGTTGTTGAGGTTAGCCACTAAGGCTTAGGGCTTTCCAACCTTTTCTCATTCTCAAATCAAGAGACTTAACTCTTGAGATGTGGGGTGAGTTTACTAACTTCAAGAGATGGTTACAAACCTCCCGAGGCTGCCACACAAGTTGACAAGCTCCACGGGCGACGCTCTAGCCGGCTAGGAGCCAAACTCCAAGAGTAACAAACACAACCGCCGGCCAAAACGTGAACCAAGTGCTCTTTGAGTTGGGGAATCAATGGAGCGGCTCTCTAATTGAGTTTTGGACCCTTTTCCCTCAATGATTGATGGAAAAATCAATGAATTTGCTTGGGAGTTTGAGGTCAACAATGGAGGAAGATAGAGAGAGCTCCTACTCTGTTTTGGACGTGCTGAAGTGAAGAAGAAGAGACAGAGAGCCGTTGGGGAGGAAGGGAAAAGGTATATATACCCCTCAGCCCCTAACGGTCACCGCACCCAAGGGGTCGGGCGAGACGGAGCCCGCGACTTTGAGCGAGACGGAACCCGCGTCCTTAGGGTCGGGCGAGACGGAGCCCGCGGCCTCGAGGTCGGGCAAAACGGAGCCCGCGACTCGCGGCAGTGCCTCTCTTCAAGTGTGGCAGTGCCGCACCACGCAAGACATCAAACGTAATAATGAAGTGTAGACTGTCTTGGCTTTGAATCTGAGAATGCATGTGGTTGTTTGAACACTTGGTAGCACATATTAGCTTAAACATTGTGTTCCCTTTATAGCACGGTTTTTCCTATACTCAAATTTAAAATATAAAAGAATTTAAATCTCCTTTGAGTTTGAAGCCATCTACATTTGTAATTGGGGACTCCACCGTTTCGTGTAGCATATTCAAATATAAATTCTCTACTTGTCATCTCGATAAATCTTATTAGTTTTCTAATTGCGTGGTTATTATCATCAAAATCTATAATTAGTGCTTGATTGCACTTTCAAATATCAAACTCGAGACAAGATTTTATTGCACTGGAGTCCATCATCATGTAGTAGCAGTACATACTACATTACACTGGACCTTTTCTTTATAAGATTCAGGTAGAAATGGATGCGAAAAGAAAAATCACAGGCGCAGGATGACAGGAAGGAGGGAAGCAGCCTATCAGGATCAGCACGCCCCTTGGATCGCTTTCCCTGTTTCCAGGGATCCGTTGGGCTGTTGGCGATACAGCTAGCAAAGATCGATCTCTCTCTCTCTCTCTCTAGTACTCCTACTGCTAGTTCTCTAATCTCTAATGGCGGTGGTCCTGGTCTTACTACTAATTGAAAATGCCTGCGATTCTACTCTAGTGGGTTTTATAATACCTGGCACCTGCTAATGAGTGGATATAGATATGTAAGCGTCTTCATGGATTATGCATGTAATCGTCGGCATCTTCTTTCTCATCTTCGTGTGGATTTTATGATGGAGATGGAGCACAGCTCAGACGGCCACTCATGCATGGTGATATCATGGTGGATCGATGGGGCACCCGAGAAGCTCCCAATCTTGTTGGTCTTCCACTCCAACTACTCGCTTTCTGCTGCCTTCACATATTTCCAACCGATAATTTGAAAAAAAAAAACTTTTATGGTCTTGTTTGGATGCATCGGAGGATCGTTGTTCCCACGATGGACGTAAGCCGGTTGTTGATACAGTGTTCCCCATTACTTCACTACTCGATACTGTGTATTTACCGAGTGTGAGTAACACTCGACAAATAGTGTTACACACTCAGCAAACTATTTACCAAGTGCCACACTCGGTAAAGTGGACTCGGCAAACAACGACTCGGTGAAGTTATTTTACCGAGTGTCTAATATCGGCGCACTCGGAGCAGAGCGTTACCGAGTGCTACAACGACACTCGGTAAACAATTATGACTTGACGATCGTCAGCCTCCAAACTGACCGTTAACGGCGACGTTTACCGAGTGTCACTAGCAGCACTCGGTAAATAAATTAGCATTTCGTGATTAAAACAATTCCGCAAATAAATTTTTTGAATAATGTTTACCGAGTGTAGCTCCTAACACTCGGTAAAAGAATAACCATTTTCGTGATTAAAACAATTCCGCAAATAAACTTCAGGAATAATATTTACCGAGTGTTCCCACTCGGTAAAAAGTAGTCAAATATTTCCGAGTGGGGACGCGGCACTCGGTAAAAAATGGCACACTCGGCAAAATTCACAGAATCAGAACCAATTTGGTTTTGTTCGCTGTTTTACCGAGTGCTACACTCGGTAAAACTGACAGAATCTCTGTTTTACCGAGTGCTACACTCGGTAAAATATGTCCACATAATTTTTTTTGTTTGTTTCAGTGCATATCCAGTCACAATAAGCAACAAAATCACAGGAAATTATAATAACATGACAGATAGGCAATATATATCACATATATGTCCACAAATATCACATCCACTCACAATAACCAACATATGTCGACAAGCACCATACAAAGTCCACAAACACCATCAACATATGTCCAAAGTCCACAAAGTTCAACCAAGTCCACAGTTCAACATACAAACCTATCAAACAAGGTCGGATGGCCTGTCACATGGTCGGAGGCCTGCGGAGAAACGGAGTCAAGTCCAGGTCTTAATCACCTTGCATATCGTTGTTCGATCTAGCTGTAGAAGGTCCCTAGAATGAGATTGCACATGTGAGTTATCTGGATCAAAGCAAATTCTAAGGTCTAAGCTATGGTAGGTCAAACTAAGGTATAAGTCGAAGGTAGCTCTATATGACACGAAAGTGAAGAGTGCATCTAAGTGACTCACAGGAGTGCCGTCGCGCGGAGGTGGAGGCACCAACGGTATCATCGGAGGCGGTGGAGGCTGGCCCATGCTCTGAGAAAAACGGGCTATATACTCGTACCAGTCCTTGTGCGCCTGCTGGAAGGCCTCAAGCTGGGCCTGCACTCGTGCCCTCTCCTGTGCCAACTCGGCCTGGTGCGATAGCTCGAGGGCCTGAAGCTGGCTCTGTGAGGCCTGCTGTGACTCCTGCAGGGCTTCAATCTGGGCCTACAATTATTTATCACATAGTTAGAATGCAAATAAAGAACGAGTAGAAAATGAATGGACAACGAATGCAATAGAACTAACCTGGAGTGCTACCACCTAGGGCTGTGAGCGTGGGCGTATGGCCGGACTCGAACTCGTGCTCCGAGCTCTAATCTAGGCGAGTGTCTGAGTGTTGGCCGTGTCTATGGTGCTGTTGCCCATATAGTACCGCCCGTGTGGCTTACCTGGTCCCAACCTCATGACGATGTCATCCTCGAGTCAGCGGTGCTCGGATCAAATTCTGACCCATGGATCTCTCTCGCCATCGCCGTGTACTCGCTGAGGCGCCTGTGCACGCTCGGGTTGCTGTATGCCTCGGGCGGGTCCTCCGGGTTGTAGACGAGGTCGGGGTCCTTTGCCTTGCCCTTGTGTGCCAAGGCATATGCCTTGAACGAGGCGCACTCCTGGCCGGGGTGGAACCGCGTCTGCAGAAAGTTATTGAGATTGAATATTAGTTTCTGTTATAACTTAAAAACCTGTGAAGTAGTGTTAACATGCAAAAATTACTTACTTAGTTTCGGAGGATCGAATCACTGGCCGTCTCTGTATGGGTAAGTCTAGGAGGCGCGACGACCCTCGCAGCCAAACCGTAGGCACCCCATTTTCCTCTGCCAGCAAGTCGGCATCCTCCTCACGCTCAGCTCGCTCGGCCTCATCCTCCCTCCGTGCCTCCTCCACCGCCTCTGCTATCTCCTCCCTGGTCTCCTCCTCCTCTTCATCCTCCTCCGTGGCCGCTACGAACTCGTCGTCGTCGTCCTATGGAGGAGGTGTCGGCTCTCGACGCCCTTGTCGTCGCCGTCCTCCTCCTCCACCCTGGGCTCCACCTCCCTGGGCACGCCCTCGTCGTCGTCCTCCTCCTCCTCCCTGGGCACGCCCTCCACCCTTAGTCTGTGCACGCCCTCCTCCTCCACCCTGGCTGGACCCCTCGCCACCAGCCAGTAAGGTCATAACTAACCTAATCTTCCTGATTCCACCGCCCACCATCAATCACCTGCAACAAAAGGAATAAACTATCAGTACGCATATACAAAAGTAAATGTATCATACATGTATAAAAGAGATGCAAAATAAGTAAATGTATCATACATGTATAAAAGAGATGCAAAATAAGTAAATGTATCATACATGTATAAAAGAGATGCAAAATAAGTAAATGTATCATACATGTATAAAATTGCCATAAGTACTACAGATCTTACATGTACTAGAAATAATCATCAAGATCATCGATAGGTGGGCCAAAAATCTCATCATCGCTATTGTCGACGTAATTATGATCGTCTCTCAAAGTCTCATCACTAGCGACACTGCCTGAATGGTGTTGCTCAAGTAATAACAAGTCCTTCGCGTTGTGAACCTCCTCTCCATCATCCCCGTCAACAATGACCGTATCATTGTCTACTTCCATTGCGAGATCTACATCTAAGACAATCTCAAAACTCCCTTCTTATCCTTCTTCTTGAAAGAACTCTCCGTCATATGTGTTTGCATCGATGTTATAATCATCATCGTTTGGGACGGGTACTTTACCATGCGGTGATACCTTGTACACAACATCATACGCCTTAAGACGGTCTTTGGTTTGGCACGGGTATGAGAGATAATAAACTTGCGTGGCCTGTTGGGCCACAATGTACACGTCATCTCCTAGCAAGACGGATGACTTTAGAACTTCGACTAACCCAAGCTCAGGGGTCTTTATCACTTCTTTGGGATCAAACCAATGGCATTTGAATATGACAGGACGAAGAGGTACACAACCAGGAAACTTGAGTTTGTATATTTCTTCAATTATTCCATAGTAGTCCAACCCATCTGTGCCTGGCGTGAAAACACCGGTATTTGTGGTTCTTCGATTCAGCCGACTCTGCTCGTGCCGAGTTGTGTGAAAGCGATATCCATTGACATCATACACAGAGAATGACTTGACCCTAAATTCAAATCCATTGGCAACTTGCCTCAACTCGGCACTCATAGACACGTCAGTTTTGGCCTGCTAGTTCAAGTAGGATGATTCATTATATATTTGTCGAGTTGAGAGTTAAGTACAAACAACAAATGAAATTGAACAGTACCTCCTCCTTGAACCAACAAATAAAAGTGGGATTTGTTCTCCCGCGCCATGTCTTAGAAGGGTTTCAACTTCCACTTCGGTGGGTTCCCTCCGTGATGGACGATGGTAGAGGAGAACAAATTTGCTATAACGGCCGTTAACAAGAGGGTTGGATGGGTGCATGCGAAATATTGACAAGAAAAGAAACAAGTTTGTGTAAAACTTACGCAATGTACGGGCCAACCTCTTCAAGGTTCCGCAACACATACAGCTGGATAGAGCGCCACTCTTCTAGGCTCAACATCTTCAAGGTAGGTTCACTTGCACTTCCGAGTTGCCCTCGAAAAAGGCTGAGGGTCGACTGATTATCGGTAGCATTGTAACGAGGGGGTGGATTATGCACGTTAGGAAGGTTGTCGGCATAGTATCTTGTTGTGAAGTATGACACCTCCTCCACAATGGATGCCTCTGCACAGGAAGCTTCAATTTTGCATTTATTTTTGCATTTTGTTCTAAGAACCTTTAGGCATCGCTCAATTGGATAGCACCAACGGGCATGCACAGGGCCCCCATTTTTGCCTCATATGGTAGGTGCAAGAGTAAATGTTGCATCGGATTGAAGAAGCCGGGGGGAAAGATCTTCTCCAACTTGCAGAGCAACACCGGGGCCATTCTTTCCATTTCTTCAATCTCGGTCCGAGATATCTCCTTAGCACATAGCTTGCGGAAGAACATGCTCAACTCTGCCATCACTCGCCAGATGTGATCAGGGAAATAGCCACGAACCATCACCGGAAGAAGGCGCTCAATCCATATGTGGTAATCATGACTCTTGAGCCCTGTGATTCACATGGTACTTAAGTTCACACCCCTCCTCCAATTCGCTTACCCGTCAAGGAACATCAACGATTGGAACCATTGAAGAACTTCTTTCTTTTGGGCCCTCGTTAGGACGAAGTCGGCCTTAGGCTTCTTCCATGACTTCCCGCGTAAGGGAGGCAACATGTTTAGCTTTGGTCTATCGCACAGCGTTGCTTGATCCAATCTAGCCTTGACATTGTCCTTTGACTTTTCCCAGTCCATGATTGTGTGAAGGACCACCTCGGCGAAATTCTTTTCAGTGTGCATTACATCAATGTTATGTAGAAGAAGGAGGTCCTTAAAGTAAGGAAGCTTCCATAAGCACGACTTGTGTGTCTAGGCATGCTCTTTTCCGTATCCCACGAAGCCCCCCTTTTCATTGTCGACCACAAGACCATCTAACATCTCAAGAACCTGGGCACCTGTCATCATTTCCGGTGCAAAGTCTTCCATTGTGACACCTTTTTGAAAGTTCTTCTTGTCTCTCCTAAATGGGTGGTCAAGAGGGAGGAATTGTCGATGTTTGTCAAACGAAGAAAACTTGTCCCCCTTCTCCAACAGAAAGAACTCCACAGCTGACTTGCATATCGGGCATGGCATCTTCGTGTGAACACACCAGCCACAAAATAACCCATAAGCCAGGAAGTCATGCATGGAATAATGGTACTATGCATTCTGAAGTTTGTCTTTGTGAATCGGTCGTATGTCACTACCCCTTCGTCCCATGCACGGACCAAATCGTCTATCAAAGGCTCCATGTACACACTCATATTAGCCCCCGGGTGTCCTGAAATTATAAGTGACAAGAAAATATTTTGCCGTTGAAAGGCGACGCTAGGTGGGAGGTTGAGAGGGATGACGAATACGGGCCAACATGTGTATGGTGAAGAACCCATTCCATAAGGATTGAACCCATCAGTTGCCAGTGCAATGCGTACATTACGAGCCTCGTCAGCTTTGTCGGTACGCTTCCGATCGAAGCTTTTCCATGATTCACCATCGGACGGATGTATCATCTTGTCAGTGTATCGGCGTCCAGTTTTGTGCCACGTCATCTGTTTTGTGGATTCCTCGCTCATGAAAAGCCGTTGGATCCTCGGTATGAAAGGAAGGTACCTTAGGATCTTTGCGCCGACTTTTGTTTGCGTCTTCCGACCATCACCAGATTCTAACTCAATGTACCTAGATGCCTTACACTTCGGACAGTACTTATCGTCAGCATGTTCTCCCCTGAATAAGATGCATCCGTTCGGACAAGCATGTATCTGCTCGTACGACATCTTGAGTGCACGAAGGATTTTATTTGACTCATACGTGTTCTTTGGCAGAACGTGATCATCCGGAAGTAGGGTGCCAACTACTGTCAACAGTTGATCGAAGGATTCTCTACTCCAGCTAAACTGGGACTTCACAGCCATTAGACGTGCAATGGCATCCAGTTTAGAAACATTGGTGCGCCCGTGAAGGGGTTGTTGTGCCGCATCCAACATGGCGTAAAATGCCTTTGCAGTTTGCTCTGGCTCCTACTCTGCACTTCCTTCATCGAAAGCCATGTCATGGTCATTTAACATTTCTGCCACCCCGGCTTCAGAATCAAACTCCTCGATCCGTTGTCTCACGACCTCTTCTCTCGCACGATGGCGTTCACCATGCATGGTCCACCGGGTATAGTTCTCTACAAATCCATTGTTGACAAGATCTTTAGTCATCTCCTCATATGTTTTCATTGCCTTGTTCTTACACTTCCTATAGGGACACCAGGCATGTCGCCGTCCGTTTGCAAATACCTTCGTCATGAAATCATTGGCCTTCTCAATCCATTCATTTGTGTATTGACCCCTCTTTTGATAGCCCATGTACATCCACTAACGGTCATCCATCCTAACATATAGACGATATTGCAGTTTAGAGCAATAGAGTAGTAGTGCTAGAGAAAAACCATATGAGATGATAAAGAGACATTCATGTTCTTGGTCGATTCACATAGAAGATGTTTGCTAGATTGGATGATGAGATTTTACCTAAGGTTGAAAGGCCGCTATGTCACTTGTAGATGGAGGAATACATGGAACCATTTTTTTGTAGCCACAAACATCACTAGCAAGATTTATCGAAGATTGAGGTAGAGCATCAGCAGGTTTTGTAGCGTGTCTCAACCATATACCCGAGCACCAGCGCGCGCCTAGCAGCACAACCATGTGGCTAGCACACAAAGGGGCGCTAGGTTCTGTCGCAGCACTATAGGTCACATGGCATGACACTACCACAAACAAATCACCGATGACAAGCCCTAGTTACTAATGAATAGATTGTTCAAAGATTTTGGACAACAAGAGTGATATATTTAGCAAGTGGAATACATGTTGATGAGACAGGTACATACTTGTTGATAGCATGAGAAACTTGGACTGGATCATGTGGAAAAAATTAACAAAAGATTGGATAATTTCCATATATTTTGGACAGAAAGGCAACCAATATATAAACATGTATGCTTATGAAAATAATTGAGCATGATTTCATATATTCATAGAATTGAGCATAACTTGAAATTATTTAACATATATAAATACCAATTGCTCAACATATCGAATTGGCAACATCTGAAAATACATAGATAGAGGACATAAAACATATGGAAGTATAAACATCTGAAATGAAATATATAGAGGATATGAAACAACCAAACTAATAAACAACATTGGTGAAACAGTGAAGACGTAGGATACTCTAAGCAAGTGAATTTCACTGCCTTAGCCACCGTCTTAGTTTCATTTTTTCATAAATATTGGTAAATTGCAATCGAGAATGTATTGAAATGGTAAGCCAGTTGACCAAACTAACTTACAATTTGAATTAACAGTTGCCGGTTAGTTCTCTACTCCAATCGGCAGACGGCACCCGGCAGTCACGGGCTCACAGCAGTCGGCGTTGCTCTGCCGCCCTGCGGCCTCCACCCTCCGCTCGGTGCCTCAGCACGGGGCCGCCGCCCCGCCCGCCTAGCCGCCCAACGGCTAGCCACGCCGGCGCTCCACCGCTGCAGCCTACAGGTAGGCGCCTCGAGGCCCCCGCTGCCGCGGTGCGCACGCCGCCTCGCCGCGCCGCTGCAGATGCTTGGCGCCTTGCTGCTCGCTCCCTCGCCACTAGCACTAGGGTTTGGGGGAACGAGAGGGAAAACGAGAGGGACAACAGGAGAAGCCGTCGGCCGTGCGGTGTGTGTGTGTCTGTGCACGATTTGAGGGAGAAACGGCTAGGTGTTGAATGCTTCTATTTATCGAGTGCCTAGATGTACGACACTCGGTAAACTCAAGCACCGCAGCCCAATGACATGTGGGCCTGGTACATGTTTACCGAGTGCCCAGATCTACGGCACTCGGTAAACAGAAGCACCGCAGCCCAATGACATGTGGGCCTGGTACATGTTTACCGAGTGCCCAGATCTACGGCACTCGGTAAACAGAAGCACCGCAGCCCAATGACATGTGGGCCTGGTACATGTTTACCGAGTGCCCAGATCTACGGTACTCGGTAAACAGAAGCACCGCAGCCCAATGACATGTGGGCCTGGTACATGTTTACCGAGTGCCCAGATCTACGGCACTCGGTAAACAGAAGCATGGCAGCCCACTGTGGCAGACAGGTGGGCCGTGGCTAACCTTTACCGAGTGTTTGAGGTCACACTCGGTAAAAGTATCCATTATTTCATGCAAAACAAAAAAGAAAAAAATGCCAATTTAATCCTAAAATTCACCAAACTTTCACATGAACTATTTTATGTCATCTATTTACTATCTAAAAAATTCCAAGTTCAAATCATAATGTTGAATTTCACTCTTAATAGAAATCCTACTCGTCATTGTGAATGTTTAGCGTCTCTTTGGGAGATGTACCGGTTCGACAGCGACGAATGTAAAAATACTTCCGAAACGTTATGAAAATTTTTCTATAACATAGATGTATGCTTCAATGTTAATTCTTTCAATCTCGTGATTTATCGAGTTCGATTTTAATTATTACAATTAAATTTACACGATATGTACCTAATTTTCATAAAGAATGAAAATTTTGTGAAATATAGTAAATAAATCGAAATAAACACCATATTTTGGAATGGAGTACTAAATATCATATGTGGATAGAGGAAAAAGAATGAAGGGAAAAACAAGAAATTTGGTTGAATTTTACCGAGTGTTGCGCCAATACACTCGGTAAAAGATAGTGTTTACCGAGTGTTGTGCACTTACACTCGGTAAAACTTTATTATTACCGAGTGCAAGTACTTCTACCGAGTGTGACACTCGGTAACATTTTCGGTCTTTTTTATTTGCTATGAGCGCTTGATGGGCGGAGCTGTTGTTATCGTGATGTTTGCCGAGTATATGCTCATAACACTCGGTAAACATGTCATGCCAAGACGCCGTTTGGCGCACGGTTGCTACCCTAGGTGACGTGGCACCTCAATACCGAGTGGCTGTTTTTACCGAGTGCGCCCCTTCGGTAAACTTGTAGTTTTACCGAGTGTCTTAAGTTACCGAGTGTGCTGACTCGGTAAAGCGGTCGACTACCGGGTGTTTATGTTTTCCGAGTGTTGGCACTCGGTAAGTACCGTTTTCCGAGTGCCCCGACTTTTAACAATCGGTAATTGTCGGGGCACTCGGTAACTGCACAGTCTCCTGTAGTGCTCAAATAGAAAGGGTAACAGTAGCTTCCAACGCGTATAATCAGCAAACACAGACAGGGTCAAGCAAGCGAGAGACCGGAAGGTAGTCAATAACTTACGCGATCCGATCCAATGCCTTGTCTTGTCGGATCAATATATGCAAAGAGTGCACAGCACGAGCTCCATCCGCGGCAATATTTGACTTCAAGCTGTCGTTGTTTTTTTTCTTCTATTTAGGCCATTACAATTCTCCAAACTATAACTTCGTCTCTTCTCCATCCATGACATTTTCTACGTCTGGCCTATTATAAAGGTCCACCATCAGCACGTATGCGTACAATAAAGCATACTGACGTGAAGTCTTTGTCTCCATCCGTCAAACTGAGCCGCCCGCGGACGCTCGCCTCGCCGCGCGCCGCCGCTCCAAGTACCGCGCACTGCCCTCCCAGAGGCAGTGCACGCAGAGTAGTGCGCCTCGCCGTTGGAAGACCACGGCTCATCACCAGCTCACCCTGTTCGCATCCAGCAAGCTAATTCCCCACCGCCATGGTGTACGTGCGTCAGACTCACGTAACCTACGGGCCGCGGCGTTCACGGCCACGGTAGCCGGAGCAGCGCCAAGAGCGGAGGTTAGGGGCGAGGCGAAGCGGAGGTCCGGGGCACGGCGACGCGAGGCGAGGCGTCCGTGGGCGGGCTCCCGGAAGGAGGCGGGGACTTGACACCGTTATATATTCCTGTAGAAATACGTGGCTGATATTGGGCCTGGTACGCGGCGGGTGTAGAAAATGGTATAGATGGGGAAGAGAAGATCTCCGAATAGTGGAATTGTAATGACGTTTTCTCCAAATTCGGAGAATTGTAATGGCGTGGATAAAAAAAAACCTTAATCTTAAGAAGTTCGACTAGTCTTGAACTAGACATTTTGTTTTGTTTTTGTACGGAGGGCGGAGAGAGAGTGTGGTGTCCTCCAAATCGGAATCCCGGAATTGCTTGGCGCCTGCATCATCAGCGGCACGCTGCCCTTTAACCCAGAAAGAGAGGCTGTCCCCTGTGTTTCCGTCCTGAACTCCTGATTAGTGATTGATGATTACACTGACTTCTTCCACGGCTCATCATGTCGCAAAGAACCCGCGGTGTCACACTAGCAGCAGCGGCCAGCAGGTCACTAGAGCCCTAGAGGCACTAGTACTACACACTACGGCCGGTCATGAGCTCATCATACATGTGTCTTGGCGCGCGCGTATCTATCTAGCTCGGCCTCCAGCCAGCCAGCCAGCAGCGCGATCCTTCATCCTTGACTGCATGCTCCGATCGATATGTGCCTCTCGAGCCACTGCTCTACTAGCTAGCTAGCCTGCTAGTGCTCGAGATCGATCGAGCGAATTATAAGTAATTGGGAGTACGTAGAAAGCAAGGACCCATCTCCTCCCTCCTTTCCTTTTGTGATGTTCCCTCGGGATTCATACGCACACCACCACTCTCCAGCGACGGCGTTCCAGCGCGCGGTAGCTGTAGCTCGATAACTCCCGCATTTTTTGTATTCTCTCTAATGAATTTTGCTAAGTATACGGTATGTTCATGGAACATCGATCGCCCGTCCGTCACTGCACCGGCACCTTTTTGACAAGCTAAATTTCGAAGGCTTCCACCCGTCTCTGACTACAGTGCAAATGCATGCGCAGTAGAGAAGCCGAGAAGCCCCCTAAACCAAATTAAAGGAGCCCTCATGGTTTGGCCCTACGGCTGCTTTCAAGGGAAACACCTGGATAAAACATTTGCAGCATACGTCTAAAAGCAGATAAAACGTTTGAAACATGTATGTATAGCTATTGCAACATGTGCAACACCAAGATTGATATACTTTTGAAATATTTAGATAAAACATTTACAATATACGTATGAAACACTTGAAACATAGGCTTCCAACATCCATATATTGTCATTGCAACATACGCAATATCCCAGATATACTTTTGCAATATCCAGATGAAACACTTAAAGCATAACTTTGAAACGTCTGAAACACTTGAAACACAGAGTTGAAACAACACAGTGTTCGCAGCGCGGGCCACGGCCTACCTGGTGGGGATTGGAGTGGCAACGACGGAGAAGGAGGAGGTTGAGGAGGCCCAGCCGAGCGGGAGGCCGAGGAGGGCCGCCGCCTAAAGGGGCCCTGTGAGGAGCGCCATCTCCTAGGCCGCTCTCACGCCGTGCGCTGCTGCAGCACCCTCGCCACCGCCGATAGCATGAACCCATCGGAGCCGACTGCCCGGGCAACGACGGCGTGGGGACGGACACGGCCATGCTTGTGTGGGTGGGGGCGCGGGGGCGGGGGTGAGGGAGGAGATGGGGGGCGCGGCGCAAAGCAAGATGGAGCGCAGTGCGGGATGGGGAGCCAAAGCATTGCAGGCGAGATGGGGCTTGTGCGAGCAACGGGTGAAGGCAGAAGCAGTCTCATGGGCGGGATGGGGCTTGAGCGAGCGACGGGTGAAGGCAGCAGCAGCTAGCACAGAGTGGGGCGTGGTGTCCGAGCGAGGACGGGGATGGAGGCGCCGCATAGAATAGAACAAGCGGAGGGGGATTTTTTTTTCTTTTGCGGGAGTGTGTCTGGACGGAGTTACAGGACGGACGTCGTTATCCTATTATTATTGATATTGGAAAGGTTATGATAAGAAGTTACGGTGATAAATTTTTCTCATAAAATGTTATTATATATGAAGGTTACGAGTATATAACTTTCTAAAGATAGAAAGTCACGGAAACTTTTCTCCCAAAAAAGAAAAGAAAAATCATGCAGGTTTATCTGATGGTTCGCTTTACCTTCTAGCAAAAGGAAACAGGAGACGAGGAAAGCTGGTGAAGCCAAACTTTCAAAGGCTTCACCGAAGAAGCCCTCGCACAGCAATTCTCGGCCAGAGAACGAGGACAGCCGAAGTCGGCCTTCGATGCAAGTGTGGTGCGCATGTTCTTGTTGTCCATCTCATGCTATGCATCCCTCCTTGGGGGAAAAAAAAGATAAAAAAAAAAACTGGTAAATGCGCATCATCCTATCCCCACGATGTCGATGCCACGAACTTAGCCTGGTAGGTTGATTCCATTCCCACATCCTTAGCTCGATCCGCGCACAGTCTAATCAATGTTGTTATCACAAAAATACTAATGATCAATGTGAACAGAGAAACAAAAGGTATGTCTTTTGATGTTATATTCAGTTATATAGTACGTTTCACGAGCACTTTTGGCCTCGGACCAATAGTGGAGTGACTTTTTATATATTCATTCAAAAAACACTTGGTCTATTATGCTAGAATCTACAGCCGTCCTGTTCGCTTGAATTTATCAGCCGGCTTATCAGGTAGAATCTACAGTATTTTTATGTCACAACAAAACAGTTTCAGTCGGCTTATCAGCCGACTTTAATACCAGCCGAACAGGCCAAGTCTGATACGACTTATCTAACTGATGGTGCCTTTTCAAGAAAACTAGCCAAACGGTCCCACAAATCACACGTCTATTGGCCATGTTCGCTTCTCTTATAATCCGTACTTTTCAACTTGTTTTTCGAGCCGGAACATTGTTTCGACTTGTTTTTTCGGCGAAGCGAACGGGGCCATTATATTGTTCGACCATAATACAACTCAATTATTCTTCACGTCTGTTCCACTCATGTATACTACGCCAATCTCAATATAAGGTTTCATAAGAGTGTTATGGACATTAAATAAACTAAGACAAAATAGGAGAGACGTACCCCTACTATGAAAATAAAATTGACAAAAACAAAGTTCGGTACAGATAAGGGGAGCGGGGGCCTATTGGTATTCGAGAGACAAAGAAGGAAAGGAAAAAAAAAAAAGAAAACTAAGAAGATTAAACAAGATTGTTTAACCATATGCCAATAAGTGGAAAATATCTTCGCTTTGCACACTATAGGAGCAGTGCAAATTCTGTCTTGGACGTCCTTTTTACATCTTCCAAGGAAGGCTGAACTTGATCGAAGATTAGACCAATTCTTGCCTTCCAGATGACCCAACACATTATGATAAAGATCTCCATGAAGAAAAGAGCCCATTGCTGTATTTTGAAGCTCTCTAAATTCTGGTATATATCATATTAATGGAGAACCTGAACATTTAGACAGTTCCAACATCCTGTAGCAAAGGGACGGTGGAGCAATAGATGTACCAAAGATTCCTCCACTAAACTGTTCAGCTGATGGTTTTTGCGGTTGATAAGCCAGCTGATGTTGTTTTGTTGTGAGAGTGATAAGTTCAAACGAACAGGGCGGTCTGAAAGTTCCATGCTTTTTTTAGAGCAATTCTCTAGTACTTAGCAAAGGGAAGTTCCATATAGCAAAGATGCGGCATGGCATCGATGAAGAAAGATAAAATTGAAGTTTGATGGGATGAAATGAGTTTTATGGAGATGAAACTTGTCCGCACGGTTTTCAACACATGGAAGTCATGGAAACAGTGGCGTGAATTCCACTGAGACGGGCCTTATCAGCCTGTTCGGTTGGCTGGTTCATATCGTTGCTGGTTCGTGAAGAAGTACTGCTGGCTGGTTTGTGTGAGAGAAAAATACTGTTCCGGCTGAAAATTTACGATCGTTTACGACAAGCCACAGCCAAACGATCAGGCTGTATGCTATCGAATCTGACTTCACCAATGTTTTTATCGAAGTATGTGTTCCACCATCGACGATTTGAAAGTTCTGCCTTGCTCTTATATTCGGCATCTGGTGAGCTATCTTGATGGAGTCGCAGCATATCATCTTCACCTCTTGTACTATTCGATCTTATGGCCCTGTTTGGAATCGAGTATAATTGGATTCCTGAGTGCCCCACCACTAGAATCAGAAAAATCCACCAAACGTCTTGCGGTGCCCGTGATTCCTACGACCGCTCGTGAGGAGAAAAATCAAAAAATGAACTACACCACCGATTCCCCGTGTCGTGGCCTCGGAACCGTGGATGGGATGCCGCCCCGTAACAGGGCCTATGTTGTGCTCACCGATTGATGGCTCCAATTGCATTTTTGTCGGTGCTACAGGTTAGTCCCTCCGTCCCAGAAAGAAAGTCGTTAACTTTGACTAGGTTTAATATTTATATCTCTAGATAAGTTTATTATAAAAAAATATCCGCTATAGGTGAACCACTTGCTTCCGATGGATTGTGTAGTTTCGTTGATGTCGATTGTGTTGATAGGCAGGCAATTTGATGTAACAGCTAAAACTCCGCAGCAAGTGTCACAGCCCTCACATTGAGTACTACGTGTCCTGCCCTTTCTCCGTTATTACAGCCTTGGCTAGATAGCCCCAGTCCGCCCGGCAAGCAAGGCGGCAACCAATGCAAGATGGCGACGCCTGTGGGGGCGTGCGTGGCTGGCTAGATAAGTCCAGTCCCAGTCCCAGTCCCAGTCCCAGTCCGGGCGTTGCGACGACGACGAAGCCCTTAGCTAGCGATGTGGTAGACGAAGACGCGACGTCGCGCTGCTGAGTCGCGGAGAAAACCGCGGGCCGAGCGCTGACCCAGCACCCGCGAGCCAACAGACACCGACGGCGGGCCGGCGGCGACACGACGCTCCGAGATGAAGCCGAAGCCGCGCGAGGAAAAGGCGAGAGCGACGGCGCGGGATGCC
Organism: Miscanthus floridulus; assembly: GCF_019320115.1. Lineage (NCBI taxonomy): Eukaryota > Viridiplantae > Streptophyta > Magnoliopsida > Poales > Poaceae > Miscanthus > Miscanthus floridulus. Next base: position 40,892,139 of record NC_089580.1, on the reverse strand, counting down.
TGTCCTCCCAAAAGGGGAAGGAGAAGAATAATATCGCAAAGCCGCTTTCCCCAAAGCCTCCAATCTGTCCACCTGGGTCTGGGTGCCCCGGTGGGTTGCCAGCGAACGAGAGAATGGCATGCGCCGCGCCGCGCCGCACCGGCCTCTGGAAGACCACCACCCTGGCCGTCCTGCCGCCCGGGGTGGCCACTAGCTCGCATCGCTACTCGCTAGGTCATTTCCCCGGCGCCAATGAATGGATGGATTGGGTGCAATGCAACAACAACAACATGCATGGCCACCACTTGCCGGCGCTAGCTAGCTAGCTAGTTGCGCGCCGCGACAGCAGCCACCACCATCGCACCACAGGCGCAGAGATAGCTATTCAATTATAATAACCCGCCAGGCACCCAGGCGTCCAGGCCCCTGCACGCCACACAAAGCTATACCTATACTACTAGCCTATGGCCAGCGAGCTAGTTGTAGGCAGCAGCGAAAAGCCAAGCAACTCTATGATCCGTGGCGTCCATTGATGCTGGGTCTGGGTGGACACACGGGCTCCGGCGACGACGGCGACCCTGCACTCGCACGTCGCGTCGCTGTCATCATCCAGCCACGACATGCACTGTGGCTAGCCTACCTACCACTACACTACTACATGCCCTCCGCCGGTGGCGGCCACCACGAGGCGCTTCCTCTCCTCGGCGTCGTCGTCGTCAGCGGCTGCGGCGGTGGTCGCGACAGGGGCGAGCTCCAGACCCGCCAGCTTCTTGGCGCGCATGGCCTCGACGCGCCAGTCGGTGCGCCACACGACGGCGGCGAGGACGAGCGCGACGCACGAGGCCTGCGCCGACAGGAGGCCGTACCAGAGGCCCCGGAACCCGACGCCGGGGGCGCCGAACGCCAGGTACACCGCCACGGGGGTGCCCACCAGGTAGAAGGAGAGGAGGTTGATCCGTGCGCCCACGGCCGGGCGCGCCGTGCCCCGGAGCACCCCGCAGCCCGTGGTCTGCGGGCAGTTGCCCAGCTCGCACAGACCCACCACGGGCATCGCCGCCGACGCCAGGCGCACCACGCCGGGCTCCGTCGTGAACAGCTCCACCCACCGCCTGCTCAGCGCCACCGTCCACGCCACGTGCACCGCGCCAATCGCCAGCGCGCACCACAGCGCCACCAGCGCCGCCATCCGCGCGCGCCGCGGCTTCCCGGCGCCCAGCTCGTTGCCCACCTGCATGCATGCATGGCAATATGGCATCAGGGCCGATCAAAAACCAAATGAGCATAGCGTCACAGTGAAGCTGCAGTAGACGTTGCTGTGCTGCCGAGATCTTTGCTGCTGTTCTCCTATGGTTGGCGTGCCAGCCATTCTTGTCTGTTCTTGGAACTCAGCAGAGTAAAAAACGAAGCCCAACAGTGTGTTACAGCGAGCAGCAGACCGCTCGTGCTCTGCGCACTAGCCAAGCTAATCTTTTCATGGCAGCTACAAGCCACCAGTGGCTGTCCCTGTGCTGCAATGCAAACACTGTGCAACACAACGCACAGTGACATGAGAAGACCAACCACCAACGTGGCATTGTCGTTTTCCCACGCTGTAAAAATCGGTGTGACTGTAGTATCTAGTAGTAGGAGTAACTTCCATGGGCGGGGTTAAAATGAGGCACCTGCGAATCTACCGAACAAGGGAACCGCCATGGTTCCCTGCGTGTTTCATCAGCTTTATTTACAAACATGAAAACATGGATGGCCACAGCATGTTCCATGCTGTTGCATTCTTCAATTGAAAATTGAAAAGGCAAGCCTTCCTTTTTGGTTGGAGCCTACTTATGTATGCATGGATGGAGTGCATGCACTTGACGTGTTAGCGCACAAAAGTAGAGCAGTGCAGGGGAATATGTAATGGTGCACCACACATGTGGAGACCAATTTGAGATGCCCAAGGATGGCAATAGGAGGAAGCAGACTCACCACGCACAAGATTGTTGCTTTGTTATTACTTTGGCAAGAAAAGAGAGAGTAGCTTTACTACGTGCTAGTATAGGTACAACTAAAACTCTGCAATGGCTCTGAATTGCATGCTAAAAAATGCATTGTTCAGGAACAGGGCATGTTAAATCCAAAGAGAGAGGAATCTGAAAGAGAGAGAGAGAGAGAGAGATGTACAGAATCCTGATTTACTATGCTGAAAGCAGAGTTTTTCTCCAAAAGAAAATCTTTGAAGTTTTGGTCCACGTCACGAAAAGAATAAACAAGTGAGAAAACAAGACTTCGTGTGACACCGTGACTACCTGCTAGCTAAGTCAATCTCGGCACAAGTAGTCAAAGTTCCGTGGCATGCATGCATGGTGATAGCTGAAAAATCACGGCCTCGCCGCGGACCGACGAGCAAAACGCCGGTCCTGTGTGCGACCGCGATGTGAACCTGGCGAAAGCAAATCTATGGACCCGATCCAAAACCCAATCCAAATGGGCAAGAAAATCCGGCGCAAAGATCTCGGCATCTATACGAATACGATCGGTTTTTCGTTTTCGCCGATCCATGTTTGAGGGTGATATATCGATGGAGGAGAGGGTGCTTACCCGGGTGGATACGCAGGCGGCGAGCGCCATGGGCACGGTGTACATGAGGCTTGTGGTCTGGATGAGCACCCCGGCGGCGCCGACGGCGGCGGCGGGGTTGGGGAGGTACCCGGCGAGCACGGTGACGACCTCGTACCACCACCACTCGAGGCAGACGCCGACGCAGCTGGGCACGGCGAGGCTGGCGAGCGCGGGGAGGCCGCTGGCGACGGCGGCGGGGCGCGCAAAGCCCTTCCAGGTGCCCTCGCAGGCGCGCGCCCAGCGGATGTAGGCCAGCAGGAACAGCAGCATGTTGGTGTTGGTGAGCGCCTGCGCCGCGGCGACGCCGCGCACGCCGAGGCCCATGCCGAAGACGAGACCGACGTTGAGCGGGACGTGCAGCGCCACGGCGATCGCGGAGCACGCCGCCATGGGCCGCGTGATGCCCTGCGACCGGAGGTACACGCGCAGCGGCTGCAGCACGGCGCCGGCCGCCAGGTCCGGGAGCGCGAACGCGGCGTACGACGCGGCGTGCGCCGAGATGGTGGGGTCCTGCCCGAGCGCCACCAGGATGGGCCCCACGTTTAGCCACAGCAGCGCGATGGGCACCGCGGCGAGGAACAGCAGCAGCACGGCGCGCTGCACGGACAGCGTCAGGAGTTCGTAGTTCCGGGACCCGAACGCCTGCGCGCACAGCGGCTCCAGCCCCGACGCGAGGCCGAACAGCACGCTGTGGCCCGTGATGTTGGTGAGGCCGATGGCGAGCGCGCCGCCCGCCAGGTCCAGCGGGCCCAGGCGGCCGAGGCACAGCACGGACACCATCGCGCGCAGGTACACCACGCAGTTGAGCGCCGTGATCGGCGCCGCCATGCCCCACAGCGCGCGCAGCTCCGCCGCCACCGACGCCTGGTCGTCGTCACCGCCCGGCCATGCCGCGGCGTCGTCGGCGTCCGCCTGGCCGCCGCCCTTTGTCACGTCATGCCGCGGCAGCGGGATGGCCATGCCCAGCGCGACAAGGGAACGGATGTCTCGCGTCGTCTCTCTGCTACTGTGCTCCGTGTGAAAGAGGCAGGCAGGCAGAGGAGGGGAGGGGGGATGGCTTTGGCTTGCCTTCTGCCTTGTGCCTGTGCCGGTGCCGGCTATATATATGGTCGGAGCGAGGTTTAACCTGCAGGCTGACCAGGGGCCATTGTTGTTAAGAGCAAGGCTAATAATACAGCCGACTTGCTGGTTGTAAGGTTCCTTACAGCCTTCTCTCAGCCCACTCATATAGTAGTCGGCTCTTTACAGTTAATATATGGCCCACTTGTCTCTCTCACAGACTTTCTTGGTTCTTGTGCCCAAGCCGGCTGTAAGCTTACAGCCCGCTTCTCCCCTCTCTCCTCCACCTCAGCATTTAGTCGGCTTACAGCCTACTATTATACTTGCTCTAAAGACAGCACGCGGCGATTCAACTGTGATGGTGCATGAGACTTAGGTTACCATGAAACGCGCAGCAGTTTCGACGTGCCAGTTGACTGTTGCTCCATGGTATTCTGCACGAGGCTATAAAGACACTGTACCGTTTAGACCTTATTGTATTGGCTTAGTGGGGATTAAAAGGAATCAGAGAGGATTGATTGAATCCTTAAGGAGGAGATTAACCGAATAAGCCCTACGGAAAAATGCCAACGGCGACCGCTAACCATCTTTTTTATTAGGCTATTTCATTATTAGAATATACACAATATCACGTTCTAGTATCCACTTGTTATGTCACAAAAGATGGGAAGCATAGTCCTATCAAACGAAAGACGCTTTACGAGGCATATTATGATGCTACAATATCTTATACAATTAGCTAGTGTTTGGTTGCCGCCTAAGGCTATCCGCACCGCTACCGCTAAACCCACCTACAAACGCACCTGCACATGCGATAGCTGCCGCGCGCGCCTGCACCGTGTCGCGTGCGCGCGTAGCGGCCGGCTGCGCGAGCGCTATTCCCAGAGGACTACTGTGCACACGCTAAATGCACTGCAGCAAGAGAGAGAGAGAGAGTTGGTGAGGGAGAGAAAGGGAGAGGGAGGTGAATAAAATATGAAATAGTGGGTATAGAGTATGGGATAGAGATAACACGGGTGCAGGAGAAATGTGTATAGAGTAGAGAATCTCGATGACTAGGATAGAATATTTCTTTTTAGAGATGGAAATAGAGGTGGACGAGTGCGGATAGCCTAAGCACGCCACGCCTGAGCTTCGCCCATACCAAAAATGTGACGCTGATTTCGGGCGCCGGACTTGAGGCAGATGTGTGTCCCTGAAAAAGTTCAGCGGTCTTCAGCACCACTGCTCTAACTTTTTTGTGCTCTCCATATCACTGCCGTCAGTTTGGGCTCTAACGCCGTCAAACTGCAGGTGTGAAAAGTCAAAAATACCCTTATGTCTAAATATGTCATTAATTTTTTAGCATCTTAACGACTTCAAATGGAAAAACTCAAAACTAGAAAGTTGTAGATCTCATCGAGATCTATAATTTTTATATAAAAATTATTTTTATTTAATTCCGCAAAAAAGATATGATTTTTCTAAGTTATATTAATCATATCAAATCATATTTTTTTACGGAATTAAATGAAGATAATTTTTATATGAAAATTATAGATCTCGACGAGATCTACAACTTTCTAATTTTGAGTTTTTTCATTTGAAGTCGTTGAGATGTTCAAAAAAAATTAATGACATATTTAGACATAAGGGTATTTTCGACTTTTCACACTCACAATTTCACTGCGTTAGAGCCTAAACTGACAGCAGTGGTATGGAGGGCACAACAAAGTTGGAGCAGTGGCGCTGAAGACCGCTGAACTTTTCCAGGGACACATATGGCATTACGATCTTTTTTAATGGCACACAAGGAATTCCCCCTACATTCTTTGACACAACCGAAGAGACATGGCGCTTAAGCTATGAGAGTTGACCTAGAGCATTAGATCTTAAGCCCCAACATGAGACATATCATGCTAGAGCTATAAGACCGGGTGCTCTAGCCAAAATGAATCCTATTTTGGCTATGATCTTCTCCATTACAATGTTCTCATACGCAGGAATACCCATGTTAGACGGCTTTTGTAGCAAATTCTACTTGTTCTTCGCCACCAATCCATAGCACATTGCATATCGTGTCACGATGCAAGAAAACCGCCAAAGGTACGAGGGTTCACTCAAGATATTAGATTTTGTGTGACGACACAAGATATTATAATGCATAAGATGCATCTTCTCTATGTTTCTTATCAACTGTTTTGCATCATAAAAAAGCCCTAGATAGTACCTAATTAATGAGTATGGTATAAACTCGAGACTAGCGTTAGTTTCTACTAAATAGGATTACACATACGCACGAAAAAGACATTTTACTTTGCCGTCCTTATGGATCATGGATGGCACCGTTTGCCATAGGATTGTATATATCTCTCATCGGAGATAGAACAACACAAAACGTTTGCCGTTTTCGCTGATGCGAGCAAATTCGGACCTCCAATGTACCAGCCACTAACCTAAATGCCCACGACTATCTATAAAGATGATAATAAATAGTTAAATATCCCGCACCTAAAAAGATCGCTAAAACATCCTTGTACTCATAACAAAGAAAAAAGATATTTGTCAGTAAAACACATTATGATCTTTTTTAATGGCACACAAGGAATTCCCCCTACATTCTTTGACACAACCGAAGAGACATGGCGCTTAAGCTATGAGAGTTGACCTAGAGCATTAGATCTTAAGCCCCAACATGAGACATATCATGCTAGAGCTATAAGACCGGGTGCTCTAGCCAAAATGAATCCTATTTCGGCTATGATCTTCTCCATTACAATGTTCTCATACGCAGGAATACCCATGTTAGACGGCTTTTGTAGCAAATTCTACTTGTTCTTCGCCACCAATCCATAGCACATTGCATATCGTGTCACGATGCAAGAAAACCGCCAAAGGTACGAGGGTTCACTCAAGATATTAGATTTTGTGTGACGACACAAGATATTATAATGCATAAGATGCATCTTCTCTATGTTTCTTATCAACTGTTTTGCATCATAAAAAAGCCCTAGATAGTACCTAATTAATGAGTATGGTATAAACTCGAGACTAGCGTTAGTTTCTACTAAATAGGATTACACATACGCACAAAAAAGACATTTTACTTTGCCGTCCTTATGGATCATGGATGGCACCGTTTGCCATAGGATTGTATATATCTCTCATCGGAGATAGAACAACACAAAACGTTTGCCGTTTTCGCTGATGCGAGCAAATTCGGACCTCCAATGTACCAGCCACTAACCTAAATGCCCACGACTATCTATAAAGATGATAATAAATAGTTAAATATCCCGCACCTAAAAAGATCGCTAAAACATCCTTGTACTCATAACAAAGAAAAAAGATATTTGTCAGTAAAACACATTACGATCTTTTTTAATGGCACACAAGGAATTCCCCCTACATTCTTTGACACAACCGAAGAGACATGGCGCTTAAGCTATGAGAGTTGACCTAGAGCATTAGATCTTAAGCCCCAACATGAGACATATCATGCTAGAGCTATAAGACCGGGTGCTCTAGCCAAAATGAATCCTATTTCGGCTATGATCTTCTCCATTACAATGTTCTCATACGCAGGAATACCCATGTTAGACGGCTTTTGTAGCAAATTCTACTTGTTCTTCGCCACCAATCCATAGCACATTGCGTATCGTGTCACGATGCAAGAAAACCGCCAAAGGTACGAGGGTTCACTCAAGATATTAGATTTTGTGTGACGACACAAGATATTATAATGCATAAGATGCATCTTCTCTATGTTTCTTATCAACTGTTTTGCATCATAAAAAAGCCCTAGATAGTACCTAATTAATGAGTATGGTATAAACTCGAGACTAGCGTTAGTTTCTACTAAATAGGATTACACATACGCACAAAAAAGACATTTTACTTTGCCGTCCTTATGGATCATGGATGGCACCGTTTGCCATAGGATTGTATATATCTCTCATCGGAGATAGAACAACCCAAAACGTTTGCCGTTTTCGCTGATGCGAGCAAATTCGGACCTCCAATGTACCAGCCACTAACCTAAATGCCCACGACTATCTATAAAGATGATAATAAATAGTTAAATATTCCGCACCTAAAAAGATCGCTAAAACATCCTTGTACTCATAACAAAGAAAAAAGATATTTGTCAGTAAAACACCACTTGTCACATTGACAGTTGACCCAAGTGGATTTCCACTGGCAGTTATCCTGTCGCCAGGTCTCTTTGACTCCTGCCCACATTTTACACCATGGGCCAATAGTGCCTTGACCATTAGCCATGGCGGGCCCACGATAGGGGTGAATCGTGGACGCGTGACATCATCTGAAAGCTGCGCATCCCCGTGCACGCAGAGCCAGACCATCAGGCGTAGGAGTAGGCGCGTAGCTGTAAACCCGAGCCCGGCCCAACCTAGCAGTAGCAGGCCGAAATCCCCCCACCGCACACCCGTGCGCGGCGCAGGAGCCCTCCACGCGCGCGCCGCTCCTCTCTTACCCTCGTGGCGTCGTCGCCGACGACCGACGGCACCGACGCGCACCCCCGCCTTCTCCGCCATGCTCTCCAGGCGAAGGTAAAGCATGCGTCATGCACCTCTCCTCCAGCCCCTTATGCCCTGAGATTTCCGCCTCTCCCGCACTCACTAGCGTCTTCTCTCCTCCCACGCAGATGCTTCGCGGCGGCGGCGAACCGGATCCGGCCGCTCGCCAGGGCCTTCTGCGACGCGCCGGCCTCCGGGGCACCCAGGTCGCAGGTACTCACCCCGAACACTCTGCCTCCCGTGTGCCTCTGTGTTTCGCTCCTGCTGTAGGGTTTAGGCCTTTCAGGGGAATGCGTCGTTTGGTGTGATGACTTGTGATTGCTCCGTTCGGAGGTATGGTTCCGTGGCTCAAGCGTGTGTCCTGGTACTGACTCTCTCAATGAACGTGTAGGATCACAGTCACACCGAGAAGGTTGCTGGCGTGAAGGCTCCGCCTGATGTGCTCGACGTTGCTATTGTTGGTGGAGGCATGGTGGGCTTGGCAGTCGCTTGTGCATTGTGTAGGTATTGCTGTTCGTGTGCTCTCCTCTGTTTAAGACGCTGATGAGTTTGGCGCCTTGTGTTTAGTTTTGCCTGACTATTGATGCTCGGAACATTCCTTCCCTTGTTGCATCTTTTGATCAGAAATAGTATCACACCCAAAATAAGACTGTTTGTCAGTTGCACTTCTCTGGGAGCATCATTTACCTATTTACAGTGTATTGAGTATTTACCATAGAATTGTTGCTTGTATGTGATGTAATGTATTAAAGTTTGTAATTTCTCACATACTCGTATGTCCTGTATGCAGCCAATATGCCATTAACAAAACATCTTAAAATTGCTATTATCGATAGCAATCCAGCGTTGAAGTCAAGAGGTTACCTGGATAAAAACAGTACACCCGATTCTAGGGTCAGTACTGTTACCCCTGCAACTATTTCCTTCTTCAGAGGTATGATTCTGAATCAAATGCATGTATCATCATACTTAATTTCAGCTGTCTTTTACCCTGCAACAGTATTTGGATTCAAGTTTGTCTTGTGTGTTTAGGTGGCATTTCATCTAGATTGACCTTTCGTGTCGTTTACACTGATATCTACACAATTATGTTTGATCAACTATACCATATGACCACATTAGATGTACGGGGAAAGTAGTTCAATCAACTTTAATCAGCGTTTGGTTCACAGTTCGAGCTTGCCATGGTTTATTAGCCTTGAAGTCCTGAACCCAGCTGTCACTCACCCATTTTCTATCCATAACTTGCCACAAGTTTGGCGAAAAGATTTGGCTGCCACAGATGTTTGCCAAATGAATATGGTAAAACATTTCTGTCATACCCTCTCCGTTCCAAATTATAGTTCATTTTAACTTTGTCCTAAGTCAAATTTTACTAATTTTGACCTAGTTTTTGAAAAAAAATACATTAACATCTATGATACCAAATAATTATACTATTAGGAAATATTCCACGGCAAATTTAGTGGAACTAATTTGATGCATTTTTCTATAAATTTTATCAAAGTTACTCCAATGTTTTCTCAGTTTCCTATCCCGTGGGCTATATTGGTGATATGCCGGAACTTAATAAGAAACAAACATGCCAACAACTCTGTCACTCTTTATTGATCTACCAGTCCTCAAAGTTTCAGCCTCATCACAGCAAATGACAAATTTACCATCTGTTGTTGTTAGCAATTTGATTGTTGTGTCGTTCTTCAATTGTTTCTGATTCATTATGGCAGTGGCAACACTACCATTTTTCTTTCAGGTCACCAGTTTAGACATCAAGTTGTGTACATTTCACTACTGTAACTGTAACAGTGACAAAGTTACCATCTGTTATTGTTTAATTTTCTGCTTTTTGTGTGCATTGGAATGTCTCTCTTCACCAAGTATAGTTTAAAAATGATACTTTTCCATTTTTTATATGTGCATGGCTTGTTTTGCTACCAGAAATAATAGCGTTATTGGTAATATTCCTCATGCATGTGTGCGCATTAATGTGGCAGATATTGGCGCCTGGGAGCATGTTCAACAGCAAAGACATGCTTTCTTTGGTAAAATGCAGGTGAGGACTTAACATGCTTCTATCTATATAAACAATTTATTTGATAATGTATGGCCATTGTTTATTACGGTTTCACCTTTTGTCTCTTTTGACCAAACACATTCTTGGTGTATTTGCATTTTGAGCTTTGCTGATCAGATGCCAAGTTAGTGATGAGTTTGTACTAATTTAACTAAACAATTGAAGTTATCATTTGTGTGCTTTACATTATGCTAGCAATACCAGTGGGGCATGCAAGCCTCAGGTTTTCAAAAGGTTGTCCAGCTCAATTTACAATTTGAGCATAGAGACAGTATTATACTTCTATTGTTCATTCATGTTTCTGCTTACTATATCTGATGGCATAAAACAGGAGCTTATGTCTTTTTGGAAGATAGCTGGTCTACAATAGATGTTTTTGTATCATCTAGGCACGCCAGAGTGTCAATGTGTATATTGTGCAAAAGTACATCTATCACCTAACCATATGGGCATGCATCAGTATTTGCCTTCTCTTTTTCTTTGGTCCTTCTCTCTGTTATTTTCCATGCAAACACACAATGAAATTGATGCTCCACTTTGGTAATAACTACAATACTGGATGTTTTGCTTACAACTGGCAGGTGTGGGATTACACTGGGCTTGGATACACGAGGTATAATGCAAGAGATGTGGGCAAAGAATACCTTGGGTATGCTTTAATAAAAGCTGTCATTATTTTTTATCTGCTTATCTTTTTTTGTCAGTGGCCATATATTTCTTTTTGTGTTTGCGTTGCTTAGATGTGTGGTGGAGAACAAGGTGCTTTGCAACTCGCTGCTCTTACGTTTAAAGGTTTGTCTTTTCTTTAACTCTTGAACATCATAGTGAATTGTATTGCCCACGTTGTTTATGCATCATAGGTATCAAAGTAAATCTTATGGTGTATTTGTCATGGCAAAAAGTTGTGTTTGCTTTTGTGCTGCCTAAAGATCATATATTTCTCTTATGTTAGTTGTAAACAGTACAAATACACCATTTTTTTTAAAATGATGTGCTTACAGGTATGCAGTAAAATAAGATAATCCCAGATAGCCAAGAGCACAGGAATTTGATAATTTGGTGTCGTGCAACCCAGATTCCCACTCTGTTAGCGTGCCTTTCTTTCTGGTAAAAATAATCAACTTTGTTTGACGCTTAAAATTTTCTCCCTAAGCAGGAAGAATTGGATGATATTGAAAATGTGATATATCCTACCAGATTGATGTCTCTTACTTTCCCGTTGAAGAGCAGACAAGCAGGAATGAAACCAGCATCAAGTGAACCATTATCTGTTGGTCATACTACAGAAGAGTTACATCGCAGTAATTTAGTTAAACTTGACCTCAGTGATGGACGGATTTTATATTCCAAATTGGTGGTAATTTCTTATTTATCTTCTTTTGCATTATTTTGACCTTTGTTTTGCTTCATTCCTCAATCTCCTAGTCCTATTTAAACTTTGTTGCAGATAGGAGCTGATGGTTCAAAGTCCAATGTTAGACAGATTGCAGGCATAAAAACAACTGGGTGGAATTATCCGCAAAGTGCAATTATCTGTACAGTAGAGCATGTTGTGGAAAATGATTGTGCATGGCAGAGGTTTCTCCCTTCTGGTCCAATTGCACTACTTCCGATAGGCAACAACTTCAGCAACATTGTATGGACAATGAGCCCAGAGGAGTCATTGCGCCATAAGTCAATGAGCCCCGAAGAGTTTGTGAAGTCGGTGAACCACGCATTGGATTTTGGTTATGGCCCACATCCTCGCTCTACTGCTCTTGACCATTACATGGAACAGTTCTTTTCTGGCATTGGGGACATTGCAACATCTACAAAGGAATGCTTTGAAGTACCACCAAAAGCAACCGGTGTAGTTTCTGAGAGAATGGCATTTCCATTGTCATTGATGCATTCCCATGATTATGTTTCCAAAAGGCTAGCATTAGTTGGAGATGCTGCTCATACTGTCCACCCCTTAGCCGGTCAAGGCGTCAACTTGGGCTTTGGTGATGCTGCTGCTTTAGCAAAAGTTATTGCTGAAGGAGTTTCTGTGGGCTCAGATGTTGGGGACGTAAGTATCTATTGCTGTTTCTGTTTAGCCTCTCTTTTGAAATTTAATTTTGGAACTTTACAGTTGCATTGCACCTGAACCATTCTTATGATTCATAGTTGAATCATAATTAATGCTATTTTAAATTGTTCGTTTCCTTTGGCAGCTGACTTTGCTACAACGATATGAGAAGGACCAGAAGGCTGCCAATGTGGCGATGACAGCAGTGTTAGATGGTTTCCAGAAGATGTACTCTGTTGATTTTGGGCCCCTTAATATGGTGAGAGCTGCTGCGTTCCACGGTGCTCAGTACATATCACCACTGAAAAAGAGCATCGTCTCTTATGCAATGGGTGACAAGAAATGGCCACTATTTCCATGAAAAAAAAAGTACTGTTCTGAAACTCTAGTTCTGAACTTGTATGATGGCACCTGGTTTATAGTTTCGGCTTGTACTGAATCACTAAGAAACATTGTAGAGCGGATGCAATATAACAAGCAATCAATAATTTCTTTCAAAAGAAATCCCAATCGTGTTGCTTTTGATCTGAGGTGAATTGAAATCTTGTATGCTCACATATTGGTGTTAATTTGACCGCTCGACCTAGTTTTTGAGATTATTCGCTTTCCGTGCTCACATTTCGCTTTTATTTCTTCACGGCTGTATGTATTGGAGGTGGTATGATGATAGTTGGATGTGTGTGTTTTATGATGGGACCTTGTATTTAATCAGAATCAGGCTGGGCCGGTGAATGTTTCCGTAGTTTGGCAGGCTCCAGATCTGGCTCCTGCGAAGGAGCCCTGCCAAACATTTTATCGGAGAAGCTATTTTTCAGTAAAAAGTAGAGGAGCCGGAGCCCAAACTAGCTACGGCTCCTCTGGAGGAGCTCCTCAAGAGGAGCCATGCTAAACACCGTCTAAGTGTTTCTTGAACATTCTAGTGCAGGGCTCGGAACGTGAAGTGCCAAAGTATAGTTTTAAATTGTCCATTTCTAAGTGTTTCTTGAACATTCGAGTAGTACTATATATTATATACAGTAATACAGACGGAAAATAGAAAACTACATGTGTTAATGAAAATCGTGAAGTGGCAAATCATTTGGAAACGGAAGCGAATAAAATGGTCCAAAAGCGCGAGTATATAGTTATATACATTTATAACTGTATTTGGAATATTAATTAACTGTCTTAAATCAGGCCGTCGAAGGATTACTTTAGCGTCGAGGTCGGCGTTGCCTCGTATCCAACGACGGATAACACCTCACCGAGTGGCCGGGCAAAGCACCCCAAGTCGGCAAGTCACCGACGACTTGACGTGGACACAAAATAACGGGAATTTTTAAGTTTTCGCCATCGTTACGCTACGTATGGCACTCGTCTGTTTACCAGTTTTATACGACCATCTACATATTTGCCATACAAAAACAGTAAAACTTCTAAATATTTACTACTTTCGCTGATGTGGCACTCTACATAGTCAGCCAGCGTGGCAGTGCTCTCAAGACCATTACTGCTTCTCTCTCCCTCCACTCGGTGACATGTGGGCCCCACCAGTCAGGTCTTCCTTCAACCTCCAGCATCAGCCATCAACACGTAGGCTCATCCCTCTGCGCCTCCTCGGTCATGGCCGGCGCAGCGAAGCGCGTGCAAGCAAGGGCGTTCGTGCGTGCAACCCATGGGGTGCATCTGTGCCTGCGATTGAGTTCGACATGAGCAGGAACAGAGGATGGGGTGGCTGCGGAGTCCGATGCAATTTCGGCATGGGCAACGGCCGGCTACGGAGATGGTAGACTCGGGCATGGCGGCGCGGGGAGGGTGGAGTTGCTCCGGCGGGCTTGGGAAGGGCTCCGCAACTGCAGCGGACTCTGTGCTTGCGCGTTGAGCCTGCAAGGGAGGTAGCACGGAGGGCTACGCGTCGGGTGGTGCGGGAGGTCTACGCGTTGGGTGGTGCTGGAGGGCAGCACGACGAGCTGTAGGCGAGGACGACGCGGGGGCCACGAAGCTCCGGCGTCGGCGGCCACCATCACCGGCACGCCTGCGAAGCTCTAGAGCTAGCTCAGATGTGGATGAAGGGTGCGGTGGCGTGCGGGAGGCCAGTGCGCACGCGGGCCTAATGACACCGGAGTCGAGCACGGCATAGGTAGCGAACATGTTGTGCAGCGCGCGGAGTCCCGCCAGCGTCGGGTAGCAGCTGCAGTTTTTGGCGGCGGCGCCCGACGGCGTGTCCATGTCTGCAAGTTGTGGCGGTGGGAGAGGTTGAAGGAGACCGCCGACCCTGGCAGGGCGCGCAGCGCCCTGAGCGGCCTAGGCGCGTGCAGCCGTGGCGCGTGTGGATGGCAATAAGTGGTGCGTGCTCGCCTCCTTCTGGTTGGCCAGAGATTGAAGATGAACCTGACTTGTGGGGCCCACATGTCAGCGAGTGGACGAAGAGAAGCAGCGGTGGTCTTGAGAAACACCGCCACGCTGGCGGATTACGTGGCGTGCCATGTCAGCAAAAATGATAAATACATAGGAGTCTTACTGTTTCGTGCGGTAAATATGTACTTCCTGTATAAAACTGCAAACGGGAGTGTCATCCCTAGCTACGGCGAAAACTTAAAAATCCTAAAATAACGCGGGCAGCGCCACGCCAAGCGCGTTCCTGCCGCGGGGCGGACACAGAGAGCGGAAGCCGGAAGGGGAAGAGATGAGCTCCTCCTCCTCGGCGTCGGCGTCAGCCGTGCCGCCGGAGGACGACGGCTCCGTCTGCCACGACCGCTTCCGGATCCCGTGCCAGGCGAACTGCTCCCATTGGTTCTGTGGCAAGTCCCTTCTCCTACTCTTCTTCCTCTCCCTATCTGGTCCTGCCGTGCCCCTCTTCTCTTTAGAGAGATTTGGCTGTTCTTTCCCTAATCTCGATCTGACTGCGTGGAGGGAAATCGAGCCAGTCGGCCGATGCGGTCGGCTACGCAGAACTGTCAGCTACTCGGTTCAGAATAGATTTGGGACTGGTTGCCTTTTTTTTTTCCTGTAGAAGGGTGGATTCGTTCGAGTTGTCAAGAATTCCTGGGTTTGCTAAATTGCTGCGGTTTGCGAGTCGGGTGCTGGAATTGGCCTTGATCCCTCTTTACCATAGGAGTCTGATTACGAATTAACTGCATGAGTCGATGCAAAATGAGGGTTTAGGGTACTGAAACAATGGAAGTTATAGAGGCATATATAGCCTATAGATGAGTAGACAGGGTAATGCTAGTCGGTAGATAGTGTCGAGCTGTCAACAACACGAATTGATGCTAAAGAGAGGCTGGATCTTGGAAGGGTGGTGTCATGGGATGGAACCGAAACCGATGAACACAATACTTGTGGTAGCCGAGCCAAACAATTCTGCTGTAACTTCTGCCCGACAGAACAGGATGGATTCTTTTAGCCTTTTAGGGCAATAAGAAGCAGAAGTTAAGAAGAACGGCTCCCCCCCTACAGATCATTATCACCCATCACTATTTCTATTAAAAATAACAAGCCAATACAAAGATGGGGTTATCTTTTCTATTGAAAGTTTGTGTAACTTTTGTGTTGCGTTGTGTTCTTGTTCAGTATTATCTATAAGTAGATACGTAGATGTGTGGTCTTGTGTGCTAGAAATGACCAGACATACATATAAAGAAATGATTCTTTTTCTCTTTTTCCAAATTTGGTGAACTACTAATATCATCTTATAAATTGCGCAACCCCTACACAACTTTACTGCCTTGGAGTTTTCTCTATTACTGAATGTGGTGATACGATGATCTTTTACAGGAGAGTGCATCATCCGTGTTTGATCTTTTACAGGCTTGCAAGTGTCCCATTTGTCGCCGCCTTATAAACCTACTGGTGCCTGCTGCATTATCAGAGCAGGAGGATGATCCACAAGCACACCGTATTTTAGGAGAGATTCAGCACTATAACTGTATATTTGGTGGAGCACCACGCAGCCTGACTCAGGTTGGTCCACTGTCCATGAAATCTGGTGTCTTCACTATACTTTCGAGAATAAAATCGACGCTTGAGATTGGTAAAAGTTGCTGCATGAATAAACAGTGGCCAAACTCCTTGATAAACAAGGTCCGAGACGAGGTTTCCTATTGTTTCAAAACAGAATTCGTGTTCTGTTTCTCCTTGATTGACATGCCTCCCCCAGTCCCTAATAGGATTTGTATATGGTTGGGAAATCATCTATCCAACCAATCGGACTACCGTACATGTGCCTTAGGCATGGTGATTTTAATGGAACGAAATGTTAGGTATTAGCGTATAATTACTTTGATCACTGCTTTCTTTCAGACCGAGCCTACTATCATCTTTGTTGTCAGGAGTAATTCTTATTTGGACCTGGCATAATTAAAATGTTCTCCTACATTCCTTGTAGAGAATGTTAGAAATTCCCTTGTTAATTGTAGGGTTCATTAGATATATGGCCTTCATGTTATAACAGATATGGCTATTGGAGCTGTCATAGTTGTATAAGGAATACAAGTATACAACTGTCAGAATTGTACAATGAATATGACTACTTTTTCAACTAGAAATGTATGTCTCTAGCATCTAGCCATATAATCTCGTGGGAGTTTTTCATCTAACTACTTTGTTTTTGACATTCCCGTTATCCAGAGGTTGCAAGACCTACCCTTCTTCATCCGAAGACTGTTCAGAGAACTAATGGATCCCCAGCGGACTCTCCCACTTGTGTTCAGGACTCAGATGATGATGATGGTAAGTTCCATAGGATCAAACTATTCTTTTGCTTCATATTCCTCTTCAATATTACGCTGGGAAGTTACTAAGATTGGGAAAGCAAACAGGTTGCGCTGTTTCTGACCTCACCTCAGTTTCATACCATCGCCCAGTGCAATGGATGTGAGAGATGAGACCATATATGAATCTTATAAGATGATGACTTATTCGAACTTGTAGGTCGCACTGAGTGCAATTTATGTGCTGAGCCCTGTCGACATTCTTCCCGAAAGTGAGTTCCATATTCCCAAGAACAAGTGACAACATCTTAATAAACTTGTTGCCACTATTGCCTGAACTGTATCTGTATCATATATTCATATCACATCATGGTCTTGATTCTGGAACCTGCAGGTGTGCTGGGGCTCTTTGGATTCGTCGATGATCTGCTCATCCTGCTGATCGTGTTCCTCCACCTCGCCGCTGTTTACCGGTCGTTGCTCCTATACCGCCACGGCGGCCAGTAGAAGTTGCTGTGCACAACTCGTTTGCTTAGCTGGTTTCCATAATTCCATGTAGAGTATTCTGAGGTTGCAGCGGATTTGGAAGATTGTTAAGTAGATGACGATGTGAAGGACGGACGGCTTAGGCTGTCCCTGCTCTGTACTATTCTACTATGCCTGTTTCCTGACACGGTGAACTTTGGTTAGTTGATGCAAGTGAACTTCCCTTCGTTTTCGTCGCAAAAAAGGGAAAGAATTTGCCTTCGTTTGTTGGGCTTATTGTACATTTGTACATAGACTACACACTTTGTCTTTTTCTTTTTCATTTTCATTTTTGCTTCCTTTCCCTTGGAAGTTGGAGTTGGAACCGATGTTTGCATTTCTTTTTTTTTGTTTGAAAGCGATGTTTGCATTTCAAGTAAGGCCACGTTTAGTTGGCCGAATTTGGCGCCGTCGAATGCACTGTAGTGTACTGTAGCGTTTCGTTTGTATTTGGTAGTAATTGTCCAACTATTGACTAATTAGGCTCAAAACGTTCGTCTCGTAAAGTAGAATCAAACTGTGCAATTAGTTTTTGATTTCGTCTATATTTAGTATTTCATTCATGTATCGTAAGTTTGATGTAACGGGAAATCTTCTTTTTGTATAGTGCCAAATTCAGGAGTTCGGGGAACTAAACATGGCCTAACTGGATTGAACTCTACTCTCAGTTCTCATCATTTATAGGCCCAGTTTCTAAAGCTTAGTGAGCCGTAAGCCCATTGGATGTCATGGTGGGCCTGGGGTCTGGGCCGCGACGAGTAAAAGAACAGGTAGGGGATCGCGCTGGCCAAGTGGGTGGTTGGTGGAGAATTTTTATTTTTTAATCCTTTTTATTTAATATTTAATAATAATGGCACCTGGAAAAATTATGAGGATCTAACCCATTTGGTCGCGTCGGTGCCGCTGGCATAAAAAATAATGCTGTCGCGCCACATGCATTGGCGCGACAACACTTGCCACGTTAGACAACGTTTTCGACGTGAAAAACATTGTCGCGCTAGTCCCGTTGGCAAGACAATATTGTTATGTCTAGTTCAAATTTTTGAAAAATTATAACTCTTTAATATGACGTCAGATGAAGATGATTTTATATAAAAATTATAGATCTCGACGAGATCTATAACTTTCTAGTTTGGAGTTTTTTCATTTGAGGACGTTAAGATGCTCAAAAAAAATTATATAAAATTTCAGCAGCATAATAATCGTATTAGAAAAATAGTATCCTCTTTGTATGGGTTCAAATGAAGATACTTTTTATACCAATATTGTAGCTCTCAATAAGATCTATAACTTTATAGTTTTAAGTTTTTATATTTAAGGTCGTTAAGATGCTCGAAAAAATAATATTTATATAAAAATATAAAAAAAATTATATCCGCAAAGTTTTTCACGTCGTTAAGATGATTTTAGAACAATACTGCGTTAACAGGAGTGACGCGATAAGATTTTTTACGTCCAAAACGTCAGGTGTTGTCGCGCCCGTTATCCGGTCGCGCCAGCAGCACCGTCGCGACCACAAGCTCATATCTCTAATTTTTTTCATGGCTCCGTTCACGGGCTCTTAAACTCGGTTTGATCCGTTTATTTTTCATTTAGAACCGTATTTTTTTCTCACAAATTCTTCCAGTAATCCTCTAAATCATCCAAATTTCTCTAGAATTCAGACAAACGAACAGGCCCAAATTCTGGAGGAATCTGGATGGTTTGGATGAATGCTGGAGAAATTTGTGAGAGAAAAACATTGTTCTGGATGAAAAAAATAAGCGGATCAAACCGAGATTATTATTAAAATGTTAAATATAAAGATTAAAAATATATAAAAAAAAAGCAGTGGTTGGTTGGCTCTTGCGGGAGGGATGGGATGGCGACGGCCGGGCGTGTGCGGCTGGAGGCGGCTCGGAAGAGGCACGGTGGAGACGCGGCCCCGCGGCGGAGCCCTCGCCTCTTCTTCTCCTACCCGCCGAGGGAGACGCTGGTGACCTGACGAACTGAGCCCACGGACGAGAGGGGAGAAGACGGGTACAGCCGGAGGAGCTCGCACGCGCGCACGCGGCTAAGGATCCACCTAGTACAGTCACACTCTCTTGTTTTTTCCCGTTTCCTTCGCTCAGATTTGTTCGCTGCGCTGCTCCCAAATTTCTTCTTGGCTGATTGCTGCTTCACCCAGTGATCGCGTGGTCGTCGTCGTGTTTGCTTATCGCCTTCTTCTTTTTGTCCTCTAGGGAGCACCTAGGAATGCCTTGTTGCTGCATCGGAGCTTTTTTTTTTGGCAGTGTTCCTCTCTGCTCCCGCTACCGTTACTGATACCTTGTTAGGATTCAGGACTGATGTAGGATTTCGATGTAATTGATGGCAGCCGAAACAATTCCTAGGTTTTGTTCGGTTCACTACTTGCTGTCCTCTCAGCTTGAAATCACAATTAGCTTCCCTTTGTCTTCACCTCACCTGCATCGATGTTCATTTCTTACGAACATAACATTGATTGAAACCAGCTTTCTGCTTCTGTGCAGGATGTTGGCCAGATCACCAGCACTGCCTTTGGTGACTGCCGAAACTCCTGCATTTGGCTTCTTTATTACAGCTGTAAGATCCTCAATCTAGCTTGCTCCTTTATAAGATTGTTGGCGAAATCACCAGCAATGACCCTTGAGGCGTTTGCATCCCAATTCCTCCCTCTGCAGCGCAATGTCTCGAGTGCACCGGCTGTGAAGCTTTCAGATAACAATTGCGGAGGAAGATTGAATGTCCGGCAGCAAAACATCGAGCTTGTGAAAAGCCGTCGGGAATGGCGGACGCTATCAGCCGACCAAGCACAAGCTTCTGTCGTGGATGTCAATGAGGAGTGCAAACAAGTCCTCACTTCATTGGATTTCTCCAGCGAAGACGCCGAGAAGATGCTGAATAAGGCGTTTGGATGGATCCACTCGCCGTATTGGAGCGAAGAGAGAAAGAAGGAGGTTCCGAATGCTGAGGTGGTAACTGGAGTGTTGAACTACATCAGGAGCCTCGGGCTATCGGACGAAGACCTTCACAAGTTGCTGAAGAAGTTTCCGGAGGTTCTTGGGTGTGACCTTGACAGCGAGGTGAAGCTGAATGTGAGCAAGCTGGACAGTGACTGGGGAATAAATGGGAAGACTCTGCGGAGCCTTCTCCTGAGGAATCCGAAAGTTTTGGGCTACAATATTGACTGCAGAGGGGATTGCATGGCCCAGTGCACCCGCTGTTGGGTTAGGTTCTAATGATGTTTTGTCCTTCGTCAGCACATCATTGTTCAGAAACTTCAGACTTCATTTTGCAGGCTGAGTGAAAATTCAGATGAATTTTGCTGGCCATTTTTCTGTAAACTAGCTCCTGTCAAATATAGCACCATTGTAGTTTGGTGGATACTGGATACGCAACTGTTAGTTCTTGTGTACAACAAATTCAAGAGCCAAACCATGCTGTCTGTAAAAGAGTTGCAATAAATAGGGCCAATTCCTGAATGATCTGTGATACTTCTATCATTTGCTCTTGTTCTGTTAGTAGTCCATTGTCTACTTGTCTTGTTATGAGGTTCTGTCGGTTGTGCTTTGATGCATCCACCATTGTGTTGCCATGTTTCCGAAGATAAAGATGAAAAATGTAGACTGTGATAACTTAGTCCTGTCTTATGGTTTTGTTCATTGGTTGCTTACATGTGATCTGGATTCTTATAGTTCCTCACGCTTATACCCTGCTTTGTGATATTGTATTCAGAATTTACTAGGTCCTTCTTAATGCTGTGTTGGCACAAGTTGAACAAAATTACTACTGGCGATTTGCAAATTGCAATGGCCTATCAGTTGAAGATGTGAATTCCTTGCATTTGGGTATGTTTTAGTGTACACTTGCCTACTTGTTCTACAGGCTAAAATGCCAATTGAGTGAGGACAAATCATTCTTAGTTTTTCTAGGCTAAAATGCCAATTGAGTGAGGATAAATCATTTTTCGTTTTTCTTTTCTATTTTCTCCTGAGTTCAGAAATCAATTGCTGGTGCCCCGAAGAGATCAAATCCATCGAAATCACAGGAATCGAGCCCCATTGGCAATGGTGAGAGCGACCCTCGTCCGTCGTCGTCCTCCAAATATTGTCCTTGTCCGTCCATGAGCGTGAAGCCCTTGATGTCAGAACAGCCGATAACATCGAGCACGGCGTCCGGGAAGAACTCCATGCTCGCCATTCTGCTCACTGCCTCGGTGTCCATCGTCGTCAGGCGATCAGAGCCAGTTCCGAAGCCGCCATTGGCAACAGAGTCGTCGTCGTCGGGCGGCAGCGCGGGCGCGTGGCCGTCGAAGGCGGCGACGTGGCCGAAGAGCTTGTCCTTCCTGGAGAAGGAGGTGCCGCAGGAGCAGACCCAGCGGTCGCGGCCGCAGTGCTTCTCGTGCGTGCGCAGGTCGGCGAGCACGGAGAAGCGCTTGACGTTGCAGCGGCGGCAGATGTAGCTCTTGTCGCAGTGACTCCGCCGGTAGTGGTTCTTGACGCAGACGGCCGTCTTGAGGGGCTGGAAGCTCCGGTGCTCCCGGTTGCGCTTGCACCCCACGAAGGGGCAGGAGTAGAAGCACCGGCCCGCCGAGGACGATGGCGCAGCGGCGGAGGCGGAGGCGGGCTTGGCGAGCGCGGCCGCCGTCTTGTACTCCTCGCCGTGACCGCGCATGTGCATGCGCAGGTTGGCATCGCGCTTGAAGCCCTTGCCGCAGACCTTGCACGAGTGCACGTGCGGCGCCAGGATCTCCTCCTTGCCGAGCTCGATCACCTCGTAGGAGCCGGCCGGCGGCATGCGGCCGTCGCCGTCGTCGTCCTCGGCGTGGAGGGGGTCGTGGTCGGACGAGTCGCTGTCCCCGTCGTTCGGAGACGTCGCCTCCGCTCCCGGCGACCGGGTGGCGCCGTCGTCCTGGTCCGCCGCGCCGCCGCCGGTCGTGGCGAGGCTCTTGGAGATGGAGACGAGCTGCACGGCGATGCAGCTGAGCTCGGCTGACACCATCTGCCGCGGCGGCCGCGGCGCCGTGCCGATGATGCCGCGGAGGTGCCCGATCTTCTGCTCCAGGAATGTGAGGCAAGTCAGCACCGCCGCCGGGTCGTCGGAGCAGCCCCCGGCTTGGCTCTGCTCGCGCTGCTGCTGAGCTTCCATGGCGTTATTGCCATGATTGCAAACCTCCATGACGATCTCAATGGATCAATTGAGAAGGGGATTGGCTTAATTGGCTGGCCGATCAAGTTCTTGCTCTCTGACGCGCGCTGTAGGTCGACCGTGTGTGATGTGTCGGTGGTGGTGACTGGTGAAGTGAGTGCGTGTCCAGCTGAGCTAATCGAGCTGGTTATTATATGGGCAGCGGTGCTATTCTGTTGTGCTGCAGCCGCCACGTGTGCGTGGGGTCCATGGCGGCGGCGCGCTGCTCATCGGGACCGGACTTGGACTTGGGAAGCTCTTACGTCAGCGTCAGCGTCAGCGTCAGCTGCTCAGTGCAGGTGGGCGGAAGCCGGGAGGCGAGAGCGAGGGATGGCACCACGGGCAGGCTGACCGGCGTCGTCGGGTGGCTGGCTGGCCCTTGGGCCATGAAAGCGACGCCCAAGTGCCCCGCTGCCCTTTCGGACAGCCAGCACATAGGAGTAGGGGTAGTAATTCGCACGCGTTTTGCTTCAAAAAAAAAAAAAAAGTAATTCGCACGCGTTGAAAAAGCGGATCGGCCGGTTGACCTGACGTTGCAGTTGCAGGAGCTCGGTGATGCTCCTGCTCGCTCATCCGTCTTGGTGAATGGTGGTAGTTGCTTCCATGGCCACTTGCGTTTTTTTGTCCAACAAGAGACCTGAACTGCCTATCTCATTTTCCTCTCTTGAGCATCTGATTATGTCCACGTGTTCACACTAGACACGGTGTGCCTTTTGCCCTCTCGAGTAGTATCTGATTACATGTATATATGTTCACACTACTTAGATGGTTAAATCCCAGCATAAATCTTGAAAAATACGAGCATATATAGGATTAGATTATACCATATAAAAATCACAACAATCTAGATAAGTGCTTGGTTAGATTTCTTGTGGTGAAATTCCTACTTGAGTTCTAATGTACTATCTCTATTCCAAATTATAAGATGTTTTAGTTTTTTTAGATACATATTATTTTTATTATGTATTTAGATATACGTTATATCTAGACGTAGAGTAAAAAAAATCTCTAGAAGAGGGTGAGGGCTTTGACCTGCTGCCCTAGTGAGCTCGGCCATGACTCCGGCGTGGGTGGCCTCGGCGAGCTCAGCCATGGCCCAGTTGCGCATCGACGCAGGTAAAGGGTGACCACGGCCCCGACATCGGCGATGTAGGGCGGGTGGAGCTGCTCCTCCACCATGGATGTGTATTTTTTATGTGCTTTTTGGGAGATGAGGAGAGAGAGAGAGAGGGGTATGGCACAATTGCCTCACCTCGAGGGCTTCTTACAGACACGGAATGATCTTTCATCCCATCTCTCTTTATTTATGCAACCAAACAAAAAACATGACGACCTTATTCGTCCAACCAAACACCAAACTTGGATCATCTCATCCTCCTTCGTCCTAAAACCAAAATATCTTAGAGTAGTTCCACGCTCAAATTATAAAGTGTTGCAAGAATGCAAACATTGGGTGAAACATTCCTTCGCTATACCTGAATTTTTAGGTACACTAATTCCACCTACAAATTAACAAAAGAACCACCGTAACTCAAGTATAAATTCAGCATAAGTGGATATTAACTAAATTAAGTTGTGGGAGGGAGATTTGTTTTCACCTGACTCTCTTGTTCCCTTGATCCCTTCCCTGCATGCTTGCTGTTCATTTTTTTAGATAATAATGACATGCTTGATGTGCAAAGGAAGAAGAAATAACGTGAAAGAAAAGGAAAACAAAAAGCATCACGCGTGGGAGAGAGAAGATTTTCCCGGCGGCAATGTAGCAAAGCTGTAAACTACAAGCAAATGTCGCGTGTAAACAGTAAGCCTAGGCATAGGGTTTATTACACTGTTACCGTCGGCCAAAGCAAAAGAAAGAAAAAAGATGCTTCTTGGAAGAGCTTAACTAGCAGTAAGCTAGCTAGCTAGTGACCAAGTCAAAACAAAAAGTGCATGCAATTATCCCCACGCAGGTAGAGGATCGGATCATCGGGAGAGAGAGAGAGAGAGAGTGACGGAAACTGAACCGGATCGGATGAATGGACGAGCTATCGACGCGGTGGTTGCTCCTGTTGCTGATGCGGCTCTCCGGGTGCGTCCGAAGGTCGCGAAAGGGACCTTATATATTTGCCCCTTCGCGTGATCCTAAACTCTTTCATGTAGTACTAGAAAGAATCGTCGTGGACTCGCTCGTGCGTGTGGATCCATTCAATGCAAATATGCAATGCAACGAACCGCGCGCTAGCAAGACGCCAACACACATCACACATTCACACGCCACACACGTGTCTAATTACTATTCTGCTCTTCCGATCCCTCCACACTGTAAACGACGGCCAGGAGCCATCCTTTGTCTCCGTCAGCTTAAACTTAGGTGCTGTTGTATATGGAGTAGCTCGCTGCTGTTCAAGTGAGCGCGAGGAATCTACGGATGGAGCTGCCAAAGTTTCAATGAAAGACAGTTTCGGTAGTGTTAGATTGATCTCTAACCTAAGTGGATTCAACGGTCTAGTTGGGTCTTTGATTTGCGTCTTGATCAGGGGTGCCCAGCCCACTATGGCTGGAGGGCCCCTGTCACCCTGCGCTATAAAAAGAGGTGGAGGCCGGCGGCTCTAATCACGAGGTTGACCTGAGCCGACCTCCCCACCGACAAACCATAAACCCGATCTAAGTAAGGGGCGTAGCCAGTGACGGGAAGTACCTCCGCCACAGCACTGCGCCGTCGTCATCTTCACCGCCGGCACCTCATCTCCGACACGTCTTCCCCAACCGTCGCTGCCCGTGAGCAGACTGCATCAACGAACCCAATGGCTGCCTCCGAACCCTCCCCTTCTGCCATGTCAGGTTCGGTACTTTTCCCCTTCCCTCTCTATCTCTCTATTGTTGCACTAGAATGTATCCTAGGTCTTTGATTCATCAAGCACCCCGCCTAGATCTACTCCTAGACGATCCGAATAGTTTAACAATGGTACCAGAGCCATCGGTTTCTAGGTTTTTAGATCTAGAACGGGTAAACCGATTAGAAAAGGAAAAAGAAAATTAGATCCAGTGCGGGTCTAAGAAGAAGAAGAGGGTTTCGGCCGACAAAGGGTTCAGGTTAAACCCTAACTTCGATCCCTTCGGATCTGAGAAAAGAAGAGGGTTCGGATGAACCATAACCCTAACTGGGTTAAAGAAATAATGAGGGCTCGGTTTAAAAAATGTAAGATGCCGAACCCTAAAACCGTAGAGTCCCTCTGGGGAAGACAAACAGTGCCATCCCGAAACCCTAACCCTAACACAGTTAACCCTAAATCCCATCCAAATCGGTCAAAACCGAGAAGAGCAACAAGAACCAAAGAAGGGAAAAAGGAGAAGAGGGAAACCCAGAGGGACTACCTCGCCGTCGTACAGAACGGCGCGCGGGGAAAAGAGGGCCGAGTCAGGGGGCACTGCTCGCCGGGCTCCGGCCAAAGAGGCGCCGCGGCCAGGCCACTCGACAGCGGCGCGCTCACCCGCTGGGGAGCGCGCACGTCGGCGAGGGGGCCGGCGACGGCGCCGTTGCTCCACTGCTTCGCCCGCTCGCTTCGCTCGGTTGCGGCTGCGCTGCGCTGAGGAGAGAAGCGAGAGCGGCGATGAGAGAGAGAGCACAGAGAAGAATGAGCTAGGGTTTCTGATCGGACGGCCGCAGCGGCGTTTTCATTCGCGCGATATCGCCGCTCGGCCGTCGGATCGGCGCGGACGGCCGAGATCGAACGGGCCATCGTCGCGGCCCAGGCGGGCGCGCTAGCGCGTGGAGCTTTGCCGGCCCAGGCCCACGTTGCGGCCTGGGTGCGGCCTGCGCGCGCGTGGAAAGGTGGGCCGAGCCGGCTTTTGCCGTTTTTGGGCCGAAACAGTAAAGAATGAGCCCGTTTTCGTTTTTTCTTTTTCCAAAAAATTGAAAAATAGAAATTGGCTCAAAAGAAAATAGAAAAGAGGATTTTTCTGTGGGTAAAATTCATCAAATTGAATTATTTTCCGCTGCGTATGTAAAGATGTTATTTTCATTATTAAATTCGAACCAATGGGAGAATTTAATTTTAAAAAATGGATATGTTTTAATTAATCATAATATTGTTATTATTCTGACCAACGTTGATTAATGGCAATATTATGATGTTTTGTCTTGCATCAATTCTATTTTCTGCCCAACGGTGATATAGAATTAATATAGAGAACAATTGTATGTTTTAATTTTGACCAACGTTGAACTAAGACATGCAATTGTTATTGTTATTATTTATGTTCTCACTATATATATATGAATTGTGTTTTCAGGAGGATACAACTTGATGAGTTGTATCAAAGAAATCCTCACTTTAAAAGGTGATAACTACATTGAGTGGAAGAAAAAGATCGACCTAGCTTTCATCCTCACTGAGGTGGACTGGATAGTCACCACACCGTGTCCCACAGAGCCTGTGGTATCGGTGCGGGAGACAAACGAGGCTGATGCCGCCTGGGCAACCAGAGAGGGGGATTTTGCATCCCAAAGAATGTCCTATGACCTTGAGCATAGAAAATGGATCACTACCAACAAGAAGTGTTTGACTGTGATAAAGAACACGATTGAGCCCGCAATTGTGGGCTCAATCCTAGAGTGTGACACCGTTACTGAGTATCTCGAAAGAATAAAGAGTCAGTTCACTGGCTCTTCAAAGACATGCTACCAAGCTGATAAAGCAGCTGGTGACAGAGAGGTACTTAGGCAATGGTGGCATAAGAGAGCACATACTAAGAATGAGCTATTTGGTATCCAAGCTAAAACCATTGGATCTGGCTCTCAAGGATGAGTTCCTTATCCATCTGATTTTTGCTTCCTTGCCAAAAGAGTTTGACACTTTTGTTGTCAACTATAACATACAACCCGAGAAATAGAACATGGAGAGGCTCATGGCTATGTGTGTGCAAGAGGAGGAGAGAATGAAAGCTGCCAATGGTGGCACTATCAATTATCTGAAAGATAACAAGAAAAAGAATATTAATGCTAACTTCTCCTCAAAGTCAAAGGGAAAGGGTCCCATGCTGCATCAGCCTCAGCAAAACAAGTTCACAGTAGAGAAAGATCAATGTCTCCACTACAAGAAGATGGGACATTATAAGAAAGATTGTCCCGATTATCTAAAGATGATCATGGCAAAGAAAGGTGAGAATATTATTATGTTCATAAATGAATCCCTGTATGTACAGTATTTCAAATCTACTTGGTGGATTGACTCAGGTGCATTTGTTCATGTTGCTAATTCTTTACAGGGATTCCATTCGACGAGGACTTTGCAAAGAAGCGAAAGACACATTAAAGTCGCAAATGGAGTCCAAGCAGAAGTTGAAGCCGTTGGCGATCTTTCTCTAGAGCTAGCTGATGGTTTCAAACTCGTACTTAGAGATGTTCTTTATGTTCCCTCCCTACAGAGGAATTTGATTAGTGTTTCATGTTTGGACAACGATGGTTATGATTGCCATTTTGGAAATGGCAAATGTAAGATAACATATAATGTTGCATGTGTTGGTCATGCTATCTTACAAAATAAGCTTTATTTGTTATCACTACGTGATGATGTGAATGTTGTATGCGATAATATGAACGTTGCGTGCGACAATGTGAATGTATCCTCGTCTACGGATGTAAACAGAAAATGAAAGAGAGCTCACGATGCGTTGTCGAAATTATGGCACTGTCGTTTAGGCCATATTTCAAGGGAGAGAATAGAAAGACTAGTTAAGAATGATATTCTTCCTCCATTAGAGCTCTCAGATTTAGAACGATGCAGAGATTGCATAAAAGGAAAGTATGTAAAGAAAATTAAGAAAGATGTCAAACGAAGCACGGGAATTCTATAGATTATTCACACAGACATCTATGGTCCTTTTCCCGTAAAGAGTGTGGATGGTTATGATTCATTCATAACATTCACAGATGATTACTTCCGTTATGGCTATATTTATCCAATCAAAGAAAGAACAGAAGCTTTGGATAAATTTAAGATATTTAAGGCAGAAGTTAAAAACCAACACAACTTAAAGATTAAGATAGTCAGGTACGACCATGGAGGGGAGTACTACGGTCGACATACCCCATATGGCCAAGTTTCTGGACCTTTTGCAAGGTTTTTATAGGAGAATGGCATAGTTGCCCAGTATTCAACACCAGGTGAACCTCAACAGAATGGAGTAGCTGAAAGACGCAATCGTACCCTGATGGATATGGTGCGCAGTATGATAAGTTACTCCACCTTACATTTCAGTCTGTGGATGGAGGCGTTAAAAACCACCATTCATATTCTCAATAGAGTACCAAGTAAATCGGTGCCCAAAACACCGTATGAGTTGTGGACCGGAAGAGTACCCTCACTAAACCACTTGCGTGTGTGGGGGAGCCCTGCTGAGGCTAAAGTATTTAACCCAAACATTGGGAAGCTAGATCTCAAAATAGTAAGTTGCTATTTCATTGGCTACCCAAAAAAGTCAAAAGGTTTCCGTTTCTACTATTCAGATAGACATACAAAGTTTGTGAAAACAAGACATGCTGTCTTCATAGAGGATGAAATGATGAGGGGGAGCACGGTAGCTTGAGAAATTGACTTTGAAGAGAAGCGGGTGTATCCACCCACTCCGATGATTCATGAGCCATTTTTCTCACTACCTGCTGTTGCTGCACCGACAGTGCAAGACACTGTGGTGCCAGCACCTGTTGTTATCTCGCCTGTGGCAACAATGAATGATGATGAGGAACCTGTTATTCAGGATCCTGTAGAATCTATTGCCACAAATGAGGGGGAGCAACAACAGCCTCAAACAGAAGATGTGCCAAATGTGGAGGCCCCTAGAAGGTCTCAAAGAATTAGAAAATAAGCTATCCCTGCTGATTATGAGGTGTACAACACTAAGGAATTTCAAATAGAGGATGATCCCACCTCATTTGAAGAAGCCATGAGAAGTGATCATTCATCAAAGTGGCTTGAGGCCATGGAAGATGAAATAAAATCAATAAATGCCAATAAAGTTTGGGATTTAGAGATAATTCCTAAAGGAGCCAAAACAATATGCTGTAAATGGGTCTACAAGACAAAGCTTGACTCTCAAGGGAATATAGAGAGATATAAAGCCCGACTTGTGGTAAAAGGCTGTATGCAAAGAGAAGGGATTGATTACAATGAGACATTTTCTCCAGTCTCATGTAAGGATTCCTTCAGAATCATAATGGCATTAGTGGCACATTACGATCTTGAATTACATCAGATGGATATAAAGACGACATTTCTCAATGGCGACTTGAAGGAAAATGTTTGCATGGCACAACCGAAAGGTTTTATCATGGAAGAAAAAGAACGAATGGTATGCCACCTAGAGAAATCCATTTATGGATTAAAACAAGCTTCAAGACAGTGGTACTTGAAGTTTGATTAGGCAATAAAGAATTTTGGGTTTAAAGAGAATGTTGAGGATAATTATGTCTATACAAAGTTTAAGAATAGGAAGTTTATCTTCCTTGTCCTGTACGTGGATGATATCTTACTTGCTAGTAGTGATGTCAGTTTACTACTGGAGACAAAGAAGTTTTTGTCCTCAAAATTTGATATGAAAGATCTTGGTGAAGCTTCGTTCGTTCTAGGGATCGAGATTCACCGAGATAGAAGTAAAGGGGTATTAGGACTGTCACAAAAGGCATACATAGAAAAGATCTTAAAGAAATTCAGTATGCACAAATGTAGTCCCTCACTTGCTCCTATAGTCAAGGGCGACAGATATGGGGATTTTCAATGCCCCAGTAACCAATATGAGATCGATCAAATGAAAGTGGTTCCATATGCTTCAGCTGCCGAAAGCTTGCAATATGCTCAAGTATGCACGCGCCCTGACTTGGCATTTGTTACCGGGTTACCTGGCAGATTTCAGAGCAATCCTAGAATAGAACACTGGAAATTGGTAAAGAAAGTCTTGCGTTATTTGCAAGGAATGAAAGGCCTTATGATGACATACAGAAGATCTGATTCACTCTATATATTGGGGTATTCAGATTCTGATTATGCGGGAGATGATAGAAAATCCACGTCTCGATATGTATTCACTCTCATAGGGGGAGCTATTTCGTGGAAAAGCTCAAAACAAACCGTCACTACATCGTCCACAATATATGCCGAGTTTGTAGCGTGTTATGAGGCAACGAGGCAGGTGAACTAGCTAAAGAAGTTCATACCCAGTTTGAAGGTGGTTGACGACATCTATAGACCACTAAAGTTATACTGCGATAATAATCCGACAGTATAGTATGCTCACAACAATAAGTCAAGTGGTGCTGCCAAACACATTGACATAAAGTATTATGTTATGAAAGATAAAGTCCGGGATCAAGTCATAAGTCTTGAGCATATAAGTACAGTAAAGATGCTCGTGGATCTACTTACAAAAGACTTACCACCCAACGTGCTCAGAGAACATGTAGCCGACATGGGGTTTAAGAGAAAACCTATAATTCCTGGATAAAAGAAGGCCCAAAGATAAGTATTTATTTCAGAACAGAGTAGCGTGTTGTAGCTGTTAAATCTATCGACAATGGACTGTGACGATGAGACATGCTCTATGCGCTAATCTATAATGGAATGAACAAAAGTAAAGAATATGAAAGTAAAAGATGGAAAGATATCAAGGGGGAGATTGTTATATTGATCTCTAACCTAACTGGACCCAATGGTCTAGTTGGGCCTTTGATTTGCGCCCTGATCGGGGGCGCCCAGCCCACCATGGCTGGAGGGCCCCTGTCACCCTGCGCTATAAAAAGAGGTGGGGGCCGGCGGCTCTAATCACGAGGTTGACCTGAGCCGACCTCCTCACCGACAAACCCTAAACCCGATCTAAGCAAGGGGCGTAGCCAGTGACGGGAAGTACCTCCGCCATAGCACTGCGCCATCGTCATCTTCACCGCCGGCACCTCATCTCCGACACGTCTTCCCCAACCGTCGCTGCCCGTGAGCAGACTGCACCAACGAACCCGATGGCGGCCTCCGAACCCTCCCCTCTGTCGTGTCAGGTTCGGTACCTTTCCCCTTCCCTCTCTGTCTCTCTATTGCTGCACTAGAAGGTATCCTAGGTCTTTGATTCATCAAGCACCCCGGCTAGATCTACTCCTAGATGATCCGAATAGTTTAACAGGTAGGTCCGATTTAGGTACTATTTTGTAGGGCTTCGGCTCCTCGCGAAAGAGTTTCGGCTCTAGCTTCTCATATAGAGCATGTGGAGGTGAAGCTGAAACCGTTTTATAAAATGTTTGGCAAAATCGGTTTCAGTGGTAATTTTGGATAACTTGTATTGGATTTGCAAAGAGGAGCGGAGAGAAGTCACATTTCTATGTCTTTAGCTCCTTTATTCAAAAACTGTTTCGGCTCCTTGGAAGGTTTTGTTTTTTAGATACCTGTTCGCCAGGGCTCTTTGGAATGAGCCGCAAGAAGCTGGACCCTGCTAAACGGGGCCTAACAGCCAGGTTTATGGAACAATGGATCGATGTACGGGGCGTGGGACGTAGAACGTCGCAGTTAAAAATGATGATACGAAGGGAAACAACTATTTATATTGTTCATTCGAGAGATGAAACACATATTTAGAACATATTCTACTTTGGTAATGTATTTCGAGGCAAGCAATTTGCAGAAACTTGTTTCATTATATAGCCTGTTTGTTAGATTTTTCATCTAGCGTCCATACAGTAGTTACACAAATAATGCATGCCATATATAGAACCTAATTGTATAGCGAGAGTGAGGCAAACTGCCCTTCCTCGCTGGGAAGGAAGATGTGAAATGAGGCCATGTTGCATACTACAGGTTGATAGCAAATACAGTGGCCATTTTGCCTAAAACAAACCAAATAATAGAATGCACAGGATTATCTCTCCCCAGTCCTCACGTCAGACGTCGCCCTCCTGTTTCACAGCTGCTATAAACAGTCGTTTGCACAAATAATAATAGAATTTGCATATAAACAGTCTATCATGTCTTCATGGGGCATTACAGATATTTCATAACAAAGCTACAGTTTCACGACTGTTTCGACCAAAAGGCTTTCTGCTTCTCCCATAGCTTACAACACTTTTTTGACAGTCCAACCAAAAGCCATGACTGACCGACGTCCCGCGTCCTCGGTCCGTCTTGCTCGTTGCTCCATCTTCCCCGTCCATGGTCCAGGTCGGTGCCTAACTGCCTACTACCCACACTGCTATAGCCTACTAGCATCATCTCGTTGTCTTCCCGAATCAACTCGCATTCCCACGTGAACGAACTGACACGCCCCACCATTATCGGCAGATCGATCCATCTGCTGCCGGCAGGGGCTCACAGGTGATGGAGCCATTGCTACCGGCGGAGGCGGAGGCCGCCGACATGATGTCCTCCCTCCCGGCGCACCTGCTGGACGAGATTCTGACGCGCCTCGACCTCCGCGACGCCGAACGCACCTCCGTGCTCTCCTGCGTCTGGCGCCGCCGTTGGGAGTGCCTCCCCGGCCTCGCCCTCTGCTTCACGCCCCCCTCGGTCATCTCTCGCGTCCTCCTCCGCTACACCGGACCCAGCATCTCCCGCGCTTCGTCTCCTACGACGTCGACGACTGGCTCATCGCGCTCTCCCGCCGCAGCGTCGAGTCTATCTCCATCTTCAAAGGGCATGGGCCATACGTAAGACACTAACCCTCCACTCCTCTATCTTCTCCTGCGACCGTCTCGTGTCCCTCAATCTGGAGAATTGCAGCATTCCACCCCGCCCTCGATCTAGATTCGCCGGCTTTCCTGTGCTCCAGGAGCTATACCTAAGGAACGTCGAGAGGGAATTGCAAGCTATTATTCAGGGGTCGGCCCTGCTTCGTGTCGCTTGTGGAGGTGTTCACCCCTGTTGACTGCATGATTGAGGCGCCAAATCTCCAAAGTCTGGTTGTTGATTCACAACTTGACAATAGCTGGCGATTTGGGAAGTTGCCGCGCCTCCAATATGCCAACATTGATGTGTCAGTGTTTCTGCCACATGGACATGGTGGACATCGTTTGCTACACTTCTTTGCTGGGGTTTCCCAAGTTCGGGAGCTAATTTTTTACTCGCGGGTGCACTGTTTGCCCCTATTATCACCATATATATTTTCTTTGTGTTGTTTGGCCTAAATCAAGGACTTAAGGTTTGGGCAGTCCTTGGCCCTGTCCAGCAAGCTTGCTTACCAGCTAAAGTCAGTGAATGCTCATAAGTCATAAGATGCAATCATCAGATAATTTTACTGCATTATGTTAATTGGTGCTCTATTTTAGGTCAAGTGGCATATGGAAGAATTTAAAAATAGGCTCTTCTAAGCTTATGGTTGCATACAAACAACTTTTTTATATCATTACGCGGGTTTTATAACACATGCTACTTTACTTTGAAACCTCGGACATTGAAGCAGATATGCATGTAATTGAGTCTAACAAGTGGGCTTTTAAAATCTTGTATGAACTAGCTTCCAACAAGTGGGCTTTCAAAATCTGGTATGAACTAGCTTCTAATATAAGATTTTATTGAGGCTCCAGCAAGCTTAGGGGCCTGAGTAATTACACATCCCACACCCTTATGAACCGGCATGATCAAGGTAGAAACATTAGTACTTGGCTCGTACTCATATCATAATTCTATAATAAGTAGTAAACTTGGTTTCCTTGACTTAACAAAGAATCTGAAATGCTGGCTTAGTAAAGGAGAAATGTTTTATGGTACCATTCCTGCACTGCTTTTGTGGGCTTATGCTCCCTTTGAAAACAATACTCCAAATCTCATCCATCTTTCTACACTTGCGTTCAATTTTTTGTTTTCAATTTACCATCACATCTTTTTTCTCTCGCAGGCCAATGTGGTTAAGATAGATACAATTCCATTCATCTTTCGCAACTTGAAGAGCTTGGCAATAGAGACACGCTTTTTTGAAATGCACCCCATTTTGCTATTGTTCCCCTTGTTGAGGAGCTCCCCAGACCTTGAAAAACTTAAAATTGAGGTAATATTGAACATTATCTTTTGGATATCATCATTATGTTTTTGAAAGTCATCT
The DNA here is from genome assembly GCF_019320115.1 of Miscanthus floridulus. Classification (NCBI taxonomy): domain Eukaryota; kingdom Viridiplantae; phylum Streptophyta; class Magnoliopsida; order Poales; family Poaceae; genus Miscanthus; species Miscanthus floridulus. The sequence continues at coordinate 40,857,408 of NC_089580.1, read as the reverse complement.
TGATGCTGACAACTGATTCTCTTTATTACTTTTATTGGCGAAGATTCGAAATTGGGAGCCAGAATGGGTTACAAATTGTGATATCCTAAGTGAAGAGTGGACTAATGCACAGTGGACTGATGGCATGTGTGCCAATCTTCAAGTTGTGCAGATAAATAATTATATTCGGTGGCTTCCATTGTCTTTTATGAAGCTTATTCTCTCCAAAGCAAGCCTTCTTCACACATTGTCTGTGGATGTATGCCCAGTTTCTCAGGACGATCCACAAAATGAGTTACTAAAATGCAGAAGAGCTTCAGCTCAAGCTCAGGTTCTGTTCAAGGTAAAGAAGCCTTTTGTTGGGTTGCAAACTTCTATCTTATAGGTTTCAGGTTTCACATCATACCAATAGTTTCAACCTTTTTATTTTTTTATTATATATCATCAAGTTTTTAAGAAGTACTAGCTTCAACTTTCAAGAATGACCAGAAATATCTATCCCAACTCCTCAAATCACTTCTCAATCTTCTCTGTTTGTCCTACCATTTTCAGTGTACTTGATTAGATTCCTTAAGAGTGAGCTAGCCAAATCTTTTTAACCCCCTCAGACAATTCCTCCCCTGAGAACCAACATAGTTTTGAACATAAAAGGACCTTGGTTTATTTGAATAGCACCTCTTATATAAGGTTATCTAGAGAACAAGCACAGTTGGTTTTCTATTAAATCAATTTCACTTAAATCTTTTGTTTCAATGATCATAAAAAGGAAAATCCTCTTAGAGCCCCTTCTAGATATGTTCTTATAATCTTTTTTGATAATATCGAAGTCACCATCTATCAGTATTGGTTGTTTTGAAACTGCTCTTTGTCCTCTTCTTGCAACACCATACACCAGTTCACCAAATGAAGTCTTGAACCCATTTGCTTTATGTCTAACTAATACTTTGACAGAAAACCTGTAGTCCTTTGTTTCCCCCAACCTCAAAAGTTGCCTATGTAACACCAACTATATTCCCACCAGGCTACCTTTAGCAGGTAAGGCATGCCACATGAACTATGATTGCCGCTGATACTTTAGCCCAGTGCTCTGAACTAGTACTTCACCTCTCTCATGGTTAGGAACTGACATCAACACTCAAAGAGTTTATATACATCATAGTCTATAGCCATCCGCTTCTAGTTCCAGTCAAACATCAGGTAGAAACCCCAACTCAGACCGCTATATCCCATCCTGTACTTACAGCAGCGCTAGCACATTCATCTTCTTATGATTATACAGATTTTAGTTATTAGCTTGGCCATACACATCCTTCTGTCACGTGACAATATTCTCCACAGAAGATACATACCACCGTTTCTTTGCATCCTTTGATTCCATACCCCAGTTTTCTAGACTTGAGAAATGACCCTTTACTTCTGTGTGCTTTGCATGGCCAATTGACTCCTCAACTGTTTTGGTAATGTTCTTCTATGGCTCCTTTGTTTACATTGCCTGCGCTACTATATGAAGTTTTACAACCAGAGCCACCATCCAGCAGAACAATGCAATCATGCTATTTTTTTTTTCTGGAGTATTGCTTCCCAATTCGACTGTAGTTTCAGATATCTTTGGAGTATGTTGGGGCATAGCGGTATCCCATTTATTGTTTTCCTGACTGTATCCCATTTCTTCATAACAATCCAAAATCAGTGCAAAACTGGGAACCAGCAGGAGGAAACAAGGTTGAAATTGGTAGGAGCCTTTTCTTGACTGATTCTTTGGTATCCCGTCTTTAACCAGGAATTTCCTGGTGGGATACCCATCTCAAAGAGGCCCATATATAACATGATATGCCTTCAGCCCATTGGCTTGAGATGCATGCACGAACACAGGCGCCTGATAGCATCACCCATGTCTTGCACTCTTGCTAGGTTGATTGGGCCAGCTCACTTTGACTGCTAGTACCAGGGGTTCTCGCAGGAACCGTGCCCCACGCCGCTGCCCTCGACCAATGCCCCACAGGGCCGCACCAGATCGGTGCGGAGGAGGGGAACATGGAAGTGGTGAAGATGCGAGTAGACCTCGGATGAAAAATCCTAAGGTCAATCTTAACTAGGGTTTATCGGTATTAAATACGCTAACATGACAGTGTATTGATGAAGAGAGGGAGATGAACTCTTCTACACTTTTTTTCAAAATACGAGTGTATCAAAAACTAGGACATGAAACCTCCACTGAGAGTCTGAGACTAGCCTAATTCGTTGGATCCTAGCGTGGAAACCAAGAGTTATCTTTTCTCTCCCCTCCTCTTATCACTCTTTGCATGTAAGCAAAGTGCTAAGGTGGCTTTGTATATGAGCTAGCTAGGATGTCCCTAATGCAATGCTAATAATTATCTAGTAATAGTTAGCAGGTACTCTCTCCATTCCAACTTACTATAACTATGTCTTTATTCTATGTCAAACTACTCTAAATTTGATTATTGTTTTTATTAAAAACATATTAACACCTACACGTTTAAATAAATACTCTATCAAAACCAAAATATATTTTATGAAAAATTGTTTAATAAAACTATTTAAGGTTGTATGCTTCTATAAACTTGATTGAAGTTAAAGAAGTTTGATTTAGGCTAAAGCGCCCCAAGGGAAGTATAATTTGCAATGGAGTATTACAGATAGCTAATTAAATATTAGTACTGGGGCCTTAGTTTTATTTTTCCGTACCCAAATTATAATGGCAACGGGAAATTTACCGTCGGGGATGGCTTCCCGCGGAAAGGAATCTTTGGATGGCCACATGGTGGGGAGGGGTGGGGTGGGGTGAGAGGTTGAATAGCCTAATTAAAATTTTCTACAAGATATAATACTAAACAAAACATTACAACTAGTCAACTATACTAATAGAACATGAGACAACTACCATAACATGGAGTGGAGGTGACTTCATGCAACATAACGTAAAACAAAAACATATAAGTTTTACCAAACAAAGGTTGCATGTGCAGGATACCATATATAACACCAAGACAGTGTATACGTTTATATACTGGCTTTTTGTGATGTACAAGGTTTAATGCAAGCAACCAATCACACACCCACAAACAAATTCAAAGATGAGATGAGATTTATTTTATGGTTGGCGATGGATGTGCTTGTTGGCTGCTGGAGGAAACGGACGGGATTAGCTGACGCCGTCGAACTTGCTGCTCATCAGAGACAAGGTCGCGCTCGGCAGCACCCGGTTCACCTGAGGTTGCTCTGCATCCACAAAACAAACAATAATCAGTAATGATTCCTGCCGTGGTGATCCATAAATAAATAAATAAATAGACAGATAAAAGCATGATTACTCTTGACGGCCTCCAGCTCCGGCGGCGTGAGCCTCGCCGAGAACCCGCTCATGACGTTCCTGTAGTTGTACAGGATCGCCGCCTTCGCCTTCGCCTCACTGCACATCAGATAGATCATGCATCATGGATCACGATGAGGTTTCCGTTCCGACGATGCATTTATTCAGAGATCGATGGCGGTGCACGTACCTTCCGAGGGCGGCGGCGAGGATGCCGAGCTGGTACGCCTGGCAGTCGACGCCCGGCGGGTGTGGGTTGACGTAGACGAGGTAGTTGGCGGCGTGCTCTGCCTCCGCAGCGCCGGCCATGCCGCCGGTGGCGGCGGCGGACGCCGTTGCGACGGCGAGGAGGAGGAGGAGAAGGACGAGGGGTACGGTGGATGCCGCCGAACGCTTCATGGCAGGTTGCCCGGTAGCTAGCTAGGTTCGTCCAGAGAGCCGGCCAGATCGTCGATAGATCTCGGCGATGCGTGCATGTTATAGCCGCGTTCGTGAGGACGGCAGGAAATGCCGCTGCTGCACTGCACGTCCTCCAAAAATAGGAACCCCAAGATAACAATAATCTGCCAAATTTTAAAAATCTAAATAATGCAAACTTCTTCTACGTTGATGATCGATTACATGCATGCTTGTAAATTCACATGTCTCTCATCTGTAGTAAGTATTACAAAGGAACGTATTGTACATGCAGAAGCCACGTTTGATTCAGAAGAAGAAGAACAATGGACAATGCCTAGTCACGGATGGTCATCAACACAATGCATGCATTGCATGCCATGGATGGATGGATGGAGCAATATACATGGTCGTCGAGCAACACTAATAATGCACAACTAGCAACTAGTTCAATTCGGGGTCGTGGACACGGGCGCGACGGCGGCGGCGCCGCGCGGGCCGTGCTCGGTGACGTCGTAGAGCTCGCCGTCGCCCCAGAGCGCGTACGCCTCCTCGCCGTGGACGGCGTCGTCGCCGACCTCGAGCTTGTCCTCGGTCATGCGCAGCGGGACGACGGCGTTGATGGCGACGCAGATGATGGAGGTGACGACCACGTTCCATCCGATGATGAAGAGCGCGCCCGCCAGCTGCTTCCCGAGCTGCGCGCCGCCGGCGGTGCCGCCGTAGAAGGCGCCCCGGGAGTTGGTGACGGGCAGGAAGAGCGCGCACAGGGTGGGGTCGGCGAGGAGCCCCGTGAGGATGCCGCCCAGGAGCCCCGCCACGCCGTGCGTGTGGATGACGCCCAGCGTGTCGTCCACATGCTTCAGCAGCCGAGACCGCTTGTGCAGGATCATCATCGTGTACCAGGGGACGCTGCCGGCCAGCACGCCCATCACCATGGCTGCCCAACCCTGCACCACCCCTGCATTGCATGCATGTCCATTCGATCCGTCAGATATTCTCATGGTCTATCGGCAAAGATAATTAAACCATGTTTACATGCGTACAAGAAAATCGTCATTATACTGGTACACAAAATTAGGCGCAACTAAGTATATATATAATAATGCCGACAGCAGACAGTGAAGTATGAACGTCGCAATTGACAAGCAAGTTGCGTTTTCTTTACCTTTCGATCGGTGTCATAATTAATTGTAACTTTGTCCACAAGTAGTACTGTAGTGTGCAAAGGAAATGTAAAAAAGAGACAAGATTTGACTTTGACTCTACTGATAAGTACTGACAAATAAGGTACGTTTAGATGGCAAAATTTTTGGCGAAATATTACTGTAGCACTTTCGTTGTTATTTGACAATTAGTGTCCAATCATAGTCTAATTAGACTTAAAAGATTCGTCTCGTGAATTTCGTCTAAACTGTGTAATTAGTTTTATTTTTTATTTATATTTAATGCTTCATACATGCGTCTAAAAATTCGATGTGACAAAGAATGTTGAAAAATTTAGCATTTTGAAGTGGAACTCAACGGGGCCTAAGCAAAGCAGGTACGACAATAAAGTGGCACACACATGAGATTCCCGATTCCTGACGGAACTGTGCGGCTCAGTATTTTATTTTTATGCATATATACCAGTCACATCAGGGAGGGAAAAGAAGAAGAAGAAGATTCTTCGCTTTGCTGGGCACCAAAACCATTTTTTGAATTCAAAGTCAACCATTCAACGCCGTAGTCTAGTCTGCATACCCACGATGTTATGTTCACACCAACACGCACGTATCTCCTTAGTCCTTACCTCCGATCGAGGAAGAGGAGAAAATTAAAAAAAAAACAGAATCAGAGGCAGGGACGACGATGGGATCACCTGCGGCGGGCGTGATGCAGACGAGTCCGGTGATCATGCCCTGGACGGCGCCCACGACGGAGGGCTTCTTGAAGAAGACGACGTCGAGGCAGGTCCAGACGACGAGGCTCACGGCGGTGCAGATGTTGGTGTTGAGCACCGACATGGACGCCACCACGTTGGCGGCGTACGGCCCGCCGCCGTTGAACCCGGCCCACCCCATCCACAGCAGCCCGGCGCCGGTGAGCGTGAACAGGATGTTGTTGGGCGGGAACCTCTCCCTGTCCTTCCGCGCCCGGGGACCCACCCAGTAGGCCGCCGTGAACCCGGCGAACCCGGCGGAGAGGTGGATGACGTAGCCGCCGCAGTAGTCGATGACGCCCCACTGGAAGAGGAAGCCGCCGCCCCACACGGAGAAGGCGCCGACGGTGTAGGAGAAGGTGAGCCAGAGCGGCACGAACAGCATCCACGCCGCGAAGCTCATCCGTCCCAGCAGCGACCCGGCCACGAGAATCAGCGTGATGGCCGCGAACACGCACTGGAAGTACACCACCGTCGCCATCGGGTACAGCGGCTCCGCGGCGGGGGTCTCGATGGTTCTCCCGTCGGCGAGGTAGTGCACCGTGGCGGGGAGGTCGGCCTGCCCCACCAGGTAACCCTGGTTCAGGGCGGGCCGGGCCTTGCCCCACAGCGGCAGCAGCTTGTCGCCGAACGACATGTTGTAGGCCCAGGTCACCCAGCAGATCCACACGGCGGCGAACGCGTAGAGCGCCATGAAGGCGGAGTTCACGGCCCACTTCTTCTTCACCACGCCGCCGTAGAGCACCACCAGGCCAGGGAAGCTCTGCAGCCCCACCAGTGTCGCCGCCGTCAGCTGCCACGCGTTGTCGCCCTTGTTCAGCCAGTCGGGCGACGCCGCGGACGTCTGGTACGCCAGTGGCATCGTCCCGGACGACGACATGTTGCCGACGACCTCGACCTCGACGACGACGACGACTCTCTCCTCTCGCTGCTTATTGGGGTTAGTTGTGAAATGGAAGAAGCTGCGGAGTGCGGACTCCCCAACCCATGGACGACCTGGCAGCTATATAGATTAGATAGAGTGCGTGCGGGGTGGTGAAGTTAGTGGCCACAGCGTGCGACTCCAATCTCTAGAGAATATTGCTAGCTCTATTAATCTTTGCGGGTAGGAGGAGATGCACGCGGTGGCGGTGCACTTCACACGGGCGTTTGAATATTCTTGGAGCGAGAAAGTTCGTTGCCTGTCGCTGTGAAAGGTAGTGTAGGTCCATGACCATTCCCAGCATTTCAGACTTTTCTGTGTGGTTACTCGCGTTGATTATTTGTTTTGCAGGTCAGGTCATGTGTATCTCCAAATTAAAGGGAGCTTCTTTGCCAGCTACCACAAAAACTATCAACCGGACGACTAGTGGCTGGTGTTTTTTCTTTGTCTTTTTCTTTTCACACAATCAACAGAGTTTTGATTTCCTCTGTACTATGTTATTATGTTATATATTTGCAGCTTGCCATGGTGTAGTGAGCTGATTGGTGTTTGCGTCGTGCTGGTAACGCATTCAGATGTACTTCCGAGCATACTTTGGCCCTGATCGCTTATCTTATAATAGGTCTTTTTTATCTCGTTTTTTCAGCCGGAATAGTATTTTTCTCTCACAATAAATCAGCGGAAACAATATTTTGGTTTGTTTTTTCAACGAAGCGAACGGGGCCTTTATTGCAACGGAGATTCTTCTGGTACAGCGCTACAGTGTAACGTTTGAGAAAATATTATCCTTTTGGATCATTTTATACTGATGAATATGACTAATAGTATTGTACTCTCTGCAAGAATGATCTTATAGTAGATTTATTCAAATATAAATTGTTGCAAGTTTCACAAAGAAAGTATGTGCGATACCAAATTAGTACCATTAAATTGTATTTGCCATGCATGTAATATAGTTTCATAGTACATGTATTTGGCAAAGCCAAGCACAACATAGGGGGTGCAAATGTACCCACGCCAAAAATTAAATTTCGTACTAATCATCTCACATTTACCACATATGCACCCCCCTCAGCCAAGGATCGTGCAACCCCCATGTGCCGACGTGGAAGCGTGAAAGGTCAAGCAAACTACTACCAAGCCAGTGATCGACATTACACCACCAAATCCCAAGCATGCTGGGATCAAGAAGTAGACTTAGTAGTCTAGCATATGATGTAGTGAGGCTTGGTATTACTCCTATTGTTCCAAATTATAAATTATTTGGCTTTTTTTATATATGACCTTTACTACACTGCAACAAATTATTTGGCTAACGTTTTTGAAAAAGACAAATATATAGATACATAGCAAAAGTTACGTACCTAAAAAGCCAAAATGACTTATAATTTAAACTAGCACAAGTTATGTACCTAGCCAAAGTCCACCCATAGTCCTCCTATTTAGATGTATTAGAGCCAATTTTTAGCTGCAAATTGTTTGCCCACAGAACTATGCACAGATGTGGGATAAATATTTATTTAGGACTGCGAACCCAATATACACCTTGATTTATTGATTTTGCATACATCTCTTTATTTTTATACATAAGTTTCTAGAAACATATATATGTCCCAAAATAAATACATATCTTATTTTTCAATGAGTCAAACATTTTAAATTTGACTAAAAATATAGAAAAGAGTATCAAAATTTGTATCTCCAATTTTTTTTTGTGAATTCCAAAAAAAATTATTATGAAAGTATATTCTATACTTAATCTAATGATACTTATTATACATCATAAATATGAGTATTTTTTATATATCAGGTCAAACTTTAAAAGTTTGACTCCTCGAAAAATGAGAGTGCATTTATTTTGGGACCGAGAAAGTATTGATTTAGAAAATTTGAATTTTACAATGTAAATATTGTATATCAAGGTTTTGTACTACTCAAGTGTTGCACCCCCCTCATTTGAACTTAGCTTCGCCACTGCTATTTGCTATCATAAATCTAGTTGAATTTAATATAGTCTGACTTTGGCTAAATTTATAAGGCCTTTCTTTTTGGAACAGAGGGTGTAGTAAGGCACTGTTTGGATCTTTTGGATTAACAACTAGTTGGGTAAACTTTAGTCCTTGAGGATCTAAACAGGAGAACTAATGGACGGGCTAAAGTTTAGTTAAAGCCCTGAATAGTTGTTAGTTTACTAGTCCATAGAACTCAACTATCAAGGGCAAGTTCTAGTTTATAAAACCCAACAGTTAGTTCGGGATCCAAACAGGTATGGACTGATAACTATTTGGCTAACTTTTAGCTGGCTATTTTTTAGCCATGGCTAATAAGTAGTCCTAGTTTGTCAAACTGGACCTAAGTGTAGGCAGAGAAAAAGAACGAGCACCAACCAGTGCCACAAACTGAGTCATGGAAAACTGATTCCACATAAACCTACCGCGTAATAGAAATTACTAATTACGTTGGACCCGGAAAAGAGAACCGAAGAAAAGAACAAAGCAACAAAAGATTCAGTAAATTAATTTACATACGTAGTAGTGACACAACCGTGACAATGCATATGATAGCTATAACCTCAACTAAAATGGCGGAAGAGATGAGCATCCCTGAATTTTTGTGACGCCAGTAGTAGTTATATATTGCTGGGTACTACTTACGCTTCAACTGACCGTACCACATCCAAGGTGCGGCGCCAACAAAATCGTTGATTCTCGCGTTCAAATGTATTGTCATTGTCCAGCTAGCTCATGGTCGACGTGTATAAGTACAAAAGTCAACGGTGTAGCGCTAGCCGACAACCTCCGTATCTAATTTTGCTACTGTCTGAAAAGAGAGTTCTGCCTTTAATCCAACCAATTTAAGCTTCAAATTTTATAGAAAAGACTAACGATGTTTACGGCATCAAAATAGATATAAACTATAACAATATATTACATGACCTATTTAACGATACTTACTTCAGTATCAGGACATTCTTTATATATGAATTTCATCATAAGTATCAAGACTAAAACTGTTATTTTTAGGACGTTCGGAGTAGCAGATCACATGCCGATCTGATGTGTCATGGTTACGTCGCGGTTTCTACCATCAAACCGGCCGTAGAGTTCGGTGGTATGCATCTACAGATTGTGGCTACTTTTGTGTACAAGTAGAAGCTAATAAACAAGACCAGTAGACCACCGAAACTTGTGGTGCAAGCAGTACAAAACCGTACAGTTTACTACGTAATACTGGAAGTAAACACACGCCATCGTCGATTCATTTAATTTAATTTATCTTTGTTGTCGCATTGCATTCGTATGCAGTGTCACCACGTACGATCTGACAGATTCATCGATCGGCATGTTTAGTTCACTCCAAATTCCCAACTTTAACACTATGCAAAAGAAGATTCCCTATCACATCAAACTTACGGTACATGTATGAAGTACTAAATGTTGACGAAATCAAAAACTAATTGCACAGTTTGGTTGTACTCTGTGAGACGAACGTTTTGAGCCTAATTAGTCAACGATTGAACAATTATTACCAAATACAAACGAATGCTACAGAGTGTTTTTGGCGACGACAAATTCAGGCACCTAAACATGGCCCAAGCCCAATCAGATTCGATTCGTGTGGATCTCGTTTCAGGGCGTAGACTTTTCTGGTGTACTGTTATTAGTCTATATATATACAGCTGTGCTTGCAGTATTTTGTTTACAACTCTGTACGAATGACAGCGGCCGGCCGGAGAGCAGTACATACGTACGCGGTCGAGAGGACACGACCACGCACGTGTCCGGCACGACTGCTTCCCGGACGTCGGCGGCAATGCAAGGTCCTGACCTGGATTTGGATTCGATCGTTTTCTTGCTACGTGCCAATAGTAACGTACGTTGTAGGACTTTCGCCGCCACTGATTCCACCTCACCAAGGCAATCAGTACACACAAAAAAAAAAACATTGAAGCTAATACACTTGGATAAATGCCTCATCTTAAAGGGTGTAGAAACACTTGGAGTAGAAGACATGGGTCAGATCCAAGACGAGATCATTTTTTTCCTTCGTGTAAGAGGAAGAGTAGAGAGACCACCTAACGTATAGGTCATTACTGTCACACCATCCAAACCACGTCAGAAACCACCTTGAAAAATGGTTAGGGAGGGTATTTTGCTTGGTTTTGGAAGTTGGAGGGACATATGTCCTGTTCGCTTGGCTGATAAGCCATGGCTGAAAATACTGTTGGCTGATTTATTGTGAGAGAAAAATACCGTTTGTTGGCTAAAAAAGTACGGCTTATAAAGCAAGCGAACATGGTGATGGTTTATGGCACTGGGGGAAGAGGGACAGACTCAACCACAAATTTATGAGGGGTAAATGGGATTTCACTCTTTAAACAAAGCACATCCATAGTACTACGTACATAGGTGTACTTTGTCATCAAAGTTGGGATACAAGCTCGTTTTTGAAAAAAAAAAATATGTCTAGCAAGCTGCTGTAAAAATTGGGATATGGTACGAGTTTGAGTACAAGCAACATATAAACGTCTTGTCAACTTCAGTCTCTCACACCGTCTCAAGCCTTGTTTGGTGGTGTTCTAAATTTCTAATCCATATTATTAATATTGAAGTGAAAAAATAGTCAATTTTCCACTTAATACATATGGATTGGGGCCTCAATAACAGAAAGAAAACTAAGCTTCATGTTCAGTTTACACGATCGGCACGAGGAACACTGCCAGCTGCTTGCTTGTGAGAAGAGCGATAAGATTTGCCTCCATTAATTATTCTCACAATCTTCTGTTAAGATCCGGAGGATCAAACGTCGTCGCGAGAACAATGCAAGTACTCAAGGATCGGAGGATGCAAGGTCAACTTATGACATTAATCAGTTTGTTGGTCGCATCCTTTCAAATTTTCCAATGCAGGTGTAAATTCTTCCCACGACTCCTCCTGGACAAACTATGGACAGCGGCACACTTACAATTGAGGGGGTGGGAAAACAATTATCTCTGTGCCCTATGTGAAAGGAAACCTGGAAACTTAGATCCATCTGTTCGTCGAGTGTCCTTTCTCTCGCCTGGTTTGGAGTTTAGTTGCAACATGGAGTGGCTGTCGCAGCCTGTGGTCGCCAGAATGGGCAGTGGTGGCTGACTGCGAAGATTGGTTTCTAACAATGGCCGAAGGGGGCAGCAAAGCGGCACACACACTCGTCATCCTTACACTATGGTGCCTTTGAAAACAAAGAAATGCATGCAATAACCTTCAGAGATTCCAGACGCACAACTCAGGCAGTTTTTTTATATAGATTAAGGATGTATGTTCTCTTTGGTCTTTGGCAGGGAGGAGGGGATTTCTGAAAGCCCTAATAGTTGTTGAACCCCCTATGAGTAATTAGTCTACATTTTGGAAACCTGCACAGCACAACGGTCTGCTGTGTGGGGTCTAGCACCTCTCGCGCCTGTAACAAGGGATTCCAACCCCTGTAACCCTTTCTGCTTAGTAATGCTTATACGCTGGGTAAAAAAAAACAATGCAAGTACAGCAACGGATCTGTACACCTGCCGAGACGACGATACGCTCCTCGTGCGATCCTGTGCATGTTGGCACCCGTTACATTGCTCCTCCAATCTGCAGCAGGAACCCTAAAACTAAAACCACGCTGTCTGACAGTCTGAGCAGATCCGATCCTCAAACGGCGCAACGCAACCGTCGATGGAATGGCAGAGAAATTTCAAAGGTGTCTCGACGAATCACAGGCACCAAGTGAGTTGTCGTGCTGTTGCCGATGCTCTCATCAGTTCAGTTGAGTTGAGGAATGAGGATATTCGTCTGTTCGTCTTCGGTGCAGACGTGCAGTGAGCTCCGATCCAGAATAATGGCAGCTGAGAGGCTCATCATCATCATCATCAACTGGGATGATAAGAAAATCGCTGCGGCGACCTCAGCGGCGGTTGACATTGCGAAATGATTGGGACCTGAGAGCCTAGATGCGTGCAACGGCCGTCGCTGTCTAGGCTCTAGCTGAACTTAGAACTCCTTTTTTTAGGTACGTAATCTGATGAACTTGAACTCCTGACAGCTAGCGTCCATATAAATGAAATAGATACCCGGTTCACATGAAGAATATTCAGCGATCGTTCAATATTAGGTTATTACTTGACATAACCACTGGAGTATGTATAATTGAATAATTTGACAGAGTGTTTGCTGCTCTGTAAAGCAGTTGAATCGGCTGAGTTCGTCTACAAGCTTGTAGCTCTGGACAATCCAAAACGTAACGCAACATCATTTGTTCGTCGCATGTAGTTTTTTATTGAGTCTCGTGCTGCTTCTGACTTTTGAGCGTTCACAGCTGACAAAAACCTGCTGCCCTTAAACATATATACACTCATGTCTCTTGGATGCACACATAGCAGGGATCATGCGTACCACATACAAGACAAATCTCTCTCTTATTACGCACGTACGGAGTAGGCTCTATTAATTAAGGGCAAAATCAAGCATTCACTACTCGTATATCCCATTTCCAGTACCGTCTTCTTCGTTGAAAGTAATTGACATGATCAGATTTGAAACCAAACCTGGTGCTTTCACTACTGGACGCAAGGTCTTTGCCGAGGGCCTGACGCCCTCGGCAAAGGCTCTTCAGCCGTCGGCGAAGGATTTGCCGAGGGCAGCCCTCGGTGAAGAACCCTCGGGAAAAAAAAACGTTGGCGAAGGAGTCTTTGTCGAGGGCCTTTTATCGGGCACTCGGCAAAGTATTTGCCGAGGGCTAACGGCGGCCCTCGGCAAAGTAAAGTAGCCGTTAGGTACGTGGTTATTTTCCACGGCGTCTTTGCCGAGGGCTGACATACAGGCCCTCGACAAAGAGCTTTTTTTTTTGGAATTTATTTGCCGAGAGCTATACCGCAGGGCCCTCGGCAAAGACCTATTTTCTTTTTTTTTCTCGGAATTTCTTTGCCGAGAGCTATATCGAAGGCCCTCGGCAAAGACCTACGTTTTTATTTTTGTCTCGGAATTTCTTTACGTTCAAAACCCTCGGCAAAGACCTACTTTTTAATTTTTCCTGGGAATTTCTTTGCCGAGGGCTATGGTTAAGGCCCTCGGCAAAGACCTGTTTTTAATTTTTCCTGGGAATTTCTTTGCCGAGGGCTATGGTCAAGGCCCTCGGCAAAGACCAGTGAAAATTTTCAACATTCCACCTGTTTCTTGCTTTCCATGCAGACAAAAAATATATATATATATATTCAACAGCAGAAATATCCCACAAATATCACAATCATCACATATATCTCACAAATATCACATATATCTCACAGATATCACATAGATCATCACATGTATCATCACAAGTCCAAATTCAACAATTCCATAAGTCCACAATCTAACTCAAGTGTCAAGTCCACAAGTTCAAATCCGACTGAGGCTGGCCAACCTCTCCAACCGTCTGGCCTCTGCGTCACCAACCTTCCCAACCGTCTGGCCTCTGCGTCGAGGGTGGTGTAACGAAGCCTCCAGAATCAGGTGACGCACGAGGGGGGTTATTGGAACCCGCCGACTGAGGCTGCACAAACAATTATATGCTTATGTGAGATTGCAGTAATTATTCTAGGACTACAGTTTTAGTATTTAGACAGAAACCTATCAAATTTTTTATAGCTAGTGTTGTCTGGGTTTCTATGTCATACAAGCAAATCAGTAGCTAGTGTTCTCTGGGTTTCTATGTCACACAAGCGAGAAGTGAACTTTAACGCTTACAGGAGTAGCTGCAAACGCGTGCGGCACCTGAGGCGGAGGAGCTGACATCTGCACAGGCACACCCGTCTTCTGCCCAAGAGCTTGCATGATTTGCATCATTTCTGCAATCCTGACCTCCTGGGCCTCCCGAGCGGCCTGCTCAGCCTCCAGCCGAGCAGTGAGGGCCGTGATCTGCGCCGTCTTCTCGTTGTTCTGGGCCTGCAATATTGCACTCCAATATTTCAGTAATGCAAATCTAACTCAAGTGTGAGAATATTAATTTACGACGAGTAAAACAAGAATTACCTCGAGCGCATCGACCCGCTGTAGTGTCGGAGTAGGCCGTGAGCGTATGGGCTGGCTGGAACTCGTGCTCTATGCTCGGAGCTGGCTCAGAGTGGGAACAGTGGTGGGGTCGATGGCGGCGTTCGCAATCCACGTCCGGCCGTGCTTCCTGCCGCCACCGAGCCTCATGATGGCCTCGGCATCAATGGGCTCGGTGCGGACGTCGTACTCTGGCCCGTGCCGCTGCTGTACCGCCGACGTGTACTCCTGGACTTTAGTGTACACGTTAGGGTCGGAGTATGCCTCGCGAGGGGCAGCCGGGTCCCAGGTGACGTCGCCGGCCACCCTGGTCTGGTGGGACATAGCCCACGCCGTGAACATCGAGACATCCTCGTCCGGGTGCGCAGCCTCCTGCGAGAAAGGCGGCAGGTGGTGAGCAATCAGGCATACGTTAAGCATGAAACTAAATAGAAGAAAAATCACTTACATATGCCGATTTGAATCCGGGGAGACTCCTGTTGCCTTGATGGTGAGTGGCAGCTGGCCTGAGCATACGCAGTGCCCGCTGAGACTCGTGCTTCTCTATGTAGGCCGGCGTGAACCACCTAGCCACGATCATTGTCCAGGCGTCGGCATGCGCTCGGCACCACCAGGGAATCACCTACAAGTCAATGAGTGTTTGACATATATGAAGATGAAATTGAACATATTTAATTCAAAAACAAAACAATATCAATGTTATTCATGTACCTCAAGGTACTGCTCCTGGGTCAGCGTCATCTGTCGAGCCTCCCTCTTGGTGACTGTCATTCTACGAGCCGACGCGTAGTAGTCTATGTGGGCCTGGACGCACGCCTCGTGAAACATGTCGGTGACATACTTCCTACAGGCTGCATGCGCCACACGATCAGTGAGGCCCTCGGTTCCTTCTTCGGCCCTGAAAACCTCTGCATAAAAGATGATATATCCAATCGTTATTTGAAAAAAATAGAATTCAATGTGAAGGATTGATTAATGTTGTGCGAGAGGAACTTACCCAAAACTCAGCAAGTATCCGCTCCTGCTTGATTCGGTACTGGTTGTCCTCGCCCAGGGCGTACCTGTCCCACGTGTAGGCTGGCTCTCGGGCCTCCAACGGCAACTCCACAATGCCGGGGAACCACTTCCGGCACAACACACCCAAGACGGTCGCGGGAGAGCGCAGAGGAGTACCTGACAACACCTCCCAAGCCCTGCACAAGTAAGAAGAAAATTTATCAGTTTCTCTTTTGATTTCAAACATATCATATGAAGTAGTTGTGATATCATTTATATTTACTTACTTGGGCGGCACAGGGCGAAGCACTAGACGGTTTTGAGGAAGCGGAAACGAAGGGAGCATCGCCGGGCCTCGCTGGTAGACACCCGATGCCTCGCCTCCCTCGTCCTCGGGCGCCGCACCCTGCTCCTCCTCGACCTCCTCCTCCTCCTCGTGCTCCTCCGTCGGTGGCACAGGCTCAGGGGGCTGAGTCCGCTGCCTCCTACCACTGCCTCCTGTCGTCTGCCTCCCCCTCCTCCCGCAGCCTCCTGCCATTGTCCCTCGTCCTCCCGCTGCCTCCTGCAACTGTCCCTTGCCTGCCTCCCCCTCCTCCGGCGGCCTCCTCGCGTAAGCCGAGGGTGTGTCACGTCGTGGCCGGCTGCTCGCCATCTTTGATCAATCACCTGCACGCACGAAGAATGAACAAGACTTGTTAGTACACATATTAGAGACTGAAAATAAATAAACAAAATATAAATGAAAATAAATAAACAAGACATAGTATTACATGTATTACGAATAATCTTCATGATTGGGATTATAGGTCTCGTCATCACTGTCAACATTATCCAAATAGGCAACACTATCCGAAGGTTCTATGTTATCGTCCTCGTCACTTGCTACAAGTAATCGCTCAAGCATTTGTATGTCCTTGGCATTTTGCACCACATCTCCATCGTCCTCGTCATCAACTGTTTCGTTGTCTACTTCCATTTCGAGGGCCTCGGGTAGGACTATCTGAAGCGTCCCCGGTAGCCCATCTTCCTGATAGAACTCTCCATCATATGTGTTTGTGTTAAAGTTGTAATCGTCATCGTTAGGGGTTGGTAGTTTGCCGTGTGGAGAAACCTGGTGCACAATAGCCCAACCCTGAAGCTCCTGTTTGGCTTGGTTGGCATATCTCGTGTAATACACCTGCACGGCCTGTTGAGCCACAATGTAGATGTCTTTTCCCGGATAAACGGAATCTTCTCGCACCTCAACTAGCCCAAGATGAGGGGTCAGTCTCGTTTCACGAGGATTGAACCAGTGGCATTTGAACATGACAGGTTTAAGAGGTTTGTCACCATCAAATTCTAGTTGGTAGATCTCCTCAACTCTTCCATGGTAGTCGAGACCATCAGTGCCAGGCGTACAAACTCCGCTATTTGTGGTTTTTCGATTGGGCCGGGTTTCCTCGTATCTTGTTGTGTGGAAACGATAACCATTCACGTCATATCCGGTAAATGACTTCACCCTAGCTTGGTAGCCGTTCGCAACTTGTTTCAACTCATCACTCATGGACGAATCGGTCTGGGCCTGCAAGCTCAAACATGATAGATCGTTATATTCGAATATCGAATGTACAAGCTAAATTGGACATTACCTTTCGTTTAAACCAAGAAATGAAATCAGGCCTATCCGCTCCCGCGCCCCGCGATAGAAGGGTGTCTTGTTCCTGCAGGGTAGGATCCCTAGGTTCATGCCAGGATTCACGAACAAATTCCCTATTGGAGCGAGAATCAATAGGGTTGGACGTTGAATAGTAACGGCGTATTGAAACAAGATCATTGAGAACTTACTTGATGAAAGGTTGCACCTCAGTAAGGTTATTCAACACGTATAACATGATACTGCGCCACTCTTTATTTGTCAAGATCATAACGGTCGATCCACTTGCGCTACCGAGTTGTCCTTGGAAAAGGCCGAGGGTCGATTCATTTTCATCAGCATTGTAACGAGGGAGTGGATTTTGATTGCTAGGAAGGTTCGGCTTGTAGTACAGCGTTGTGAAGTTTGCCACCTCCTCCCGCGGGTATGCCTCTGCAACGGAAGCCTCAATTCTGGCTTTATTTGTACATTTCTTGCGAACAGTCTTTAGTCCTCTCTCGACTGGAAAGCACCAATAAAACTGCACAGGCCCCCCCAAACGTACTTCAGTGGGAAGGTGCACGATCAGATGCTGCATCGGCAAGAAAAAGCCGGGTGGGAAGATCTTTTCCAGCTTACAGACCAACACAGGTGCCACCTTTTCCAATTCCATAGCGATGTTCCGAGATATCTCCTTAGCACACAGCAGGCGAAAGAAATAGCTCAACTCTGCCAACACTTTCCAGACATGCTCAGGGACGTAGCCTCGGACCATTGCAAGGAGAAGTCGCTCAATCCATATATGGTAGTCATGACTCTTCATCCCGTTGACTCGCAAAGTGCCTAAGTTCACTCCCCTGCTCAGATTAGCGGCATAGCCATCTGGGAACATCAAGTTCTTGATCCATTGAAGTACTTCCCTCCTGGCATCTATTTTCAAGACAAAATCCACCTTAGGCTTTTTCCACTTCTTGTTTCGACCACTAGGAGGTTGCATCTCTTGTTTTTTCCTATCGCACAACGTCGCCAGGTCCACTCTAGCCTTAACATTGTCCTTAGATTTCTCTGTATTCATGAGAGTTGCCCAAAGTGCCTCGGCGATATTCTTTTCGGTGTGCATTACATCAATGTTATGTGGCAGAAGAAGGTCATCGAAATAGGGGAGCCTGGTCAAGCCGGACTTATGAGTCCACATATGTTCCTCACCATAACCCACAAAACCACCTCCTTCGTTGGGCACGAGAGCATCTATCTGAGCATGAACCTCGACACCACTCCTGATGTGGGGTTTAGGGTCTGTCACTGCAACACCTTTTGTAAAGTTCTTGATGTCTTGTCTGAATGGATGTTCAGAAGAGAGGAATTGACGATGCTTGTCGAACGACAAATACTTGCCACCCTTTTTCAACCAAATAAACCTCACAGCTTTCTTGCATAGTGGGCACGGGAACTTCCCGTGAACACACCAGGCGCAGAATAACCCATACGCCAGGAAATCATGCAGAGAATAGTGATACCAAACGTACATTTTGAAGCTTGACCTTGTAGCTCGGTCGTATGTCCATACCCCTCCCCAAGCTTTTATCAATTCGTCAATCACAGGCTCCATGAACACTCCCATATTACTTCCTGGGTGTCCAGGAATTATCAACGACAAAAATATGTTCTGTCGTTGGAAGGCGATGCCAGGGGGGAGGTTGAGAGGGATAGTGAACACAGGCCAACATGTGTATGGGGAAGACATCAATCCATAAGGATTGAATCCATCTGTTGCGAAGGCGACACGTACATTCCGAGCCTCAGCTGCTTTCTCAGGATGTCGATCATTAAAGTACTGCCATGCTTCAGCATCGGATGGATGAACCATCTTGTCCGGATTGTACCGCTTGCCATTCTTGTGCCATGTCATCTGTTTCGCAGTTTCCTCGGTCATGAAAAGTCGTTGGATCCTCGCTATGAAAGGAAGGTGACGTAAGACTCTCGCGGGGATCGTAAGCTGCACCTTTTGGCCATCACCAGATACTACCTCCAGGTATCTGGAGGATCCACACTTCGGACAGTACTTTGCATGCTCGTGTTCTTTCCAAAATAGGACACACCCTTTTGGACAACAATGTATCTTATCATATGGCATCTTGAGCGCACGAAGGAGTTTTTCTGACTCGTACAAGTTGGAGGGCAGAATGTGGTTCTTCGGTAGCATGGTGCCAAACACAGTCAACATCTTATCGAAGCCTTCTCGACTCAGGTTGAACTCGGCCTTCAGCCCCATCACACGCCCAATGGCATCCAGCTGAGAAATATTTGTATGCTCGTGAAGGGGTTTAGACGCCGAGTCCAACATTTTGTAGAAGGCTTCTACGTTTGCCTCCATCTCCTCCTTGTCACGTCCTTCAGCGAACTGAGCTTGGTGAGCGTCATCTATCATGTCTGCTACCCCAGCATCATCATCAAAAGGCTCGAGACGTGGTCTCACCACCTCCTCTCTGATACGATCGGCTTCACCATGGTAGATCCACCGGTGGTAGCCCGGCGTATAACCATGGTACACAAGATGTTTACCCATGGTCTGCTTGTCCACCCTTCTCCTGTTGTCACAGTGGCTGCACGGACACCAAACTAGAGAATGCCCTTTAGCTACACCCTCGCCAAATGCATGTTTCAAGAAGTCATCTGTCCTCTTCACCCAATCCACGTCGTAATCGTTTCGACTTCTTCGCCCCGTGTACATCCACTGACGGTCCTCCATCCTTTGACAAATACATCACCGAGTAACGTAACCATCAACTGCACCTAGCCGGTGTTCCTACTGTCTAATAGGTGAGGATAGATCCTAATCCCACCCGCGTATGCGTAGATGAGGTCAGTTTCCATGCTCTGCTCCTATCCGAGATAGAATTTCGGTAGCACCTCTCCGATGTTCTCCCAATACACGTCCTGCAAAGAAGTTTGTGTATTCGGAGAACAATGGGGAGGTGCTGCCGAAATTCTGGCTCGGATCGGAGCGGAGCATGGAAACTGACCTCATCTACGCATACGCGGGCTGTCAAAAAAACGTGGACAATCCGAAACAGATACGGTCAGATACACACAGTGATCTGCATGCCTCCAACCGTATCTCTTTCGGACGGGAGACGCCTAACTGGTTTACGTAGTCTACGACAAAGATACGGGAGACGCCTAACTCTGAAGCTCCTTTGACGTCCTCTGCTCTGCAAAAAAAAGGGTATAAGTTAAAAATTTCGGTAGAACCTCCCCTGTACGGAGAGGTTTCCAAAACCTGCAAAAAAAATCGGCTCGATGGCCAACACCCACATTCACGGCACAAAGGCCGACACATCAACAATGGGAGGCACGAAGGCCATCCACATCAAAAAACGGCGCGATGGCCGACAACCCATGGTTTTACCTTCTACTCGACCGAGGGACGGGGAAGTGAAGGTGACGGCAAGGTCGTCCAGACGAGGCCGTTATCCAGAACCACCTGCATTGCATGCCCAAGTAATTGCTTCAAAACATGACCCGCTTAGACAGTGAATAAAACAAGTGCAACTGCAGAAAAGTACTGAACCAGTAAATCCTAAATTTTCCGGGCTGTAAGTAAGCACATTACACTTTTCTCTTCCTATAGGAGTTAATTCCATTCATACTTAATAGCGAGCATAAATGTTGTTATTCAGATTTTGCTAAGCTTTGTAGTAGAATCATTTCAAACGTCCCTTTACGGATCAGTTATGCAGAAATAATCATCAGTTCACTAGCAACAAAGACTAATCCATGCAAAAGCAATACAATGATGCGCAATAACAATATTTCAAGGTTTCAGGTCAAGATTGCGAAATCAAGGTGACTTTGTAAAGAAGAGACTGGGGAGGGAGCAGAGGCACCGAACCTTCCGGGCGACGACGGCGGAGGACGCGGCCGGGGCGGCGGCGGGCCGTGGGTAGGCGACGGGGCGAGACGACAGGAGAGGAGGAAACGGGGGGCGACGGGGGAGGGGCGGCGGCGGCCTGCGCGGCGGCGGCGGCCGAGCGCGCGGCGGCGGCCGCGCGGCGGCCGAGCGCGCCGTGGCGTGCGCGGCGGCGGCCTGCGCGGCGGCGGCGGGCGAGCGTGCGGCGGCCTGCGCGGCGGCGGCGGCGGCGGGCGAGTGGCGGCTCGGGCGGGCGCGGCTTGGGATAAGGCCGCCCGCCCGGCCGTTCCCTTTTTTATATGGGGTCCCCTCTTTGCCGAGGGCCTAGATCCAGAGCCCTCGGCAAAGATTTTTTTATTTTTTTTATTTAATTTCTTTGCCGAGGGCCAACATCCAAGGCCCTCGGCAAAGATGTTTTCTTTTTATTTCCGCCGGCGCCATCCCGTTCAAAATATTTGCCGAGGGCCTGTACAACGGGCCCTCGGCAAAGAGTTTTATTTTTTTATTTCCAAATTCTTTGCCGAGGGCCTAACGCCGAGCCCTCGGCAAAGGCTGACGGCCGGTGCCGCCGTCACGCTCGGCCGAGGTCGCCGAGAGGCGGTACTGTGCCGAGGGCCCGGCCCTCGGCAAAGGTGGGCCTTTGCCGTGGGCCGTTGATTGCCGAGGGTCCGGCCCTCGGCGAACGAGCCGTTGCCGAGGGCTAAGCTTCGCCGAGGGCGGCCCTCGGCAAAGAAAGGATTTGCCGAGTGCCCGAAATCAGGCCTTCGGCAAAGTCTTTTGCCCTCGGCAATGTTGCTGTTTCCAGTAGTGTTTGTGATTATCTGTTCAAAATCCACGGGCTCTAAAAAAAGCAAGTTTCTTGCACAGTTGCAGTTTCTTGCACGGTTGAAGTGTTGCAGATAAAAAAGCATAAATTTCGTACCACCCCTAGCCCATGCGACAAATTGTTTTTTTAGGGGAATGCGACAAATTGTTGAACGGTGAGGCGAGGCTAGCGCCCGGACGTCTGGCCCTAGGCCCGCGTCCAGACGTAGCTCCCCACACCCCGCGCCTCCTCCATACCGCACAACCCACCCGCTTGGATTCCGCGCCACATGACCCGCCTTCTTGGATTTCGCGCCGCGCGAACAACTCGCCCCACCCACACGTCGCCCAGACCCCAACACGGGTCCACGCCGCTCGAACATCAACAACATCGAGAAGAGGAAGATACACTGATACGAGACAGCAGGAGGCGAGGAGGAAGATGCAACACCCGATCTACTTTTGAAACGTCCAAATGAAACATTTGCAACATACATTTGAAATAGTTAAAACACCTGCAACATATGTCTGAAACACTTGTAAAAACTCCTAAAAACGCTTGAAAATCCATTGCAAAATATATACAACATCCAGGTAAAAACACATGTAATATATGTGTGAAAACACATGCAATATCCAGTTAAACACATTTGCAACGTACGTCTGAAAAAAAAACAGATGAAACTTTTAAAATAGACGCTTGCAATATATCTGTACAACCATTGCAACATATATGCAATATTCCGATCTACTTTTGCAACATCCACGTGAAACAAATGCGACATGCAGATAAAACATTTGAAACACGTGAAACATACGCTTGCTACATGCGCTTTCAGCGCAATGTCAACTTGCTACTTTGACGAATGGAGGCTCATCGTCGTGGAGCTCAACGCCCACGCGGAGGTCGGTGACGGCACATGGAGCTCGCCGGTGTGCCAGCAGAGTGGCGAGCATTGTGCGCCCCTGGCCGAGCACCTACGTGAGGCCGCGACACCCCTGGACGAGCATCTATGCGAGCACCCCTGGTGAGCACCTGCTCGCGCGGCCTAGGCTAGCACCCCGGCGACGGGTGGAGGACGCGGGCGCGTGGCAGGCTAGGGCGGCTGCGTCGTCTTCGGCATCCACGGCGTCCGCCGAGAATGGGCAGTTCCGTGCGCGTGGATAGAGATAGAGCGATAGACTGGAGCACGGGGCTTTTCTTGACGTTTCTGGAGTCCGGAGCGGTGGAATTCTTTTTGATGGAGGCAGGGGTATTAGATGGGTAGAGAGATTTTTTTTAAAAGGAGGGAGCGGACGGCCCGACAGCCGAGTAGGAAGCCACGTGTATCCATCCGGACGTCCTGACGAGAGTATTATGGATTGTCAAACGGTGCGGTGCGCTGAGCACTAACTTTCTGGCCCGTTTCTCTCATGCCGACACACGGCCTAGTTTTCTAAGGCATAACTGGGCCGTTTAAAGAAGATGGCCTAGCCTCCTGAAAGGCATTGGGCCTCTTGTGGGCTGTACCACTGGATTACACTTGTATTTTTTATAAGAAGCACTTGTATTAAAATTAAGAACATATTACACTCAGATGGGAGAAAGGCTCCCAAGAAGCACTTGTATTAAAATTAAGAAGCACTGGGCCTCTTTTAAGAAGCACTTGTATTAAAGGCATTGGGCCTCTTTTATTTTTTTTTATAAGAAGCACTTGTATTAAAATTAAGAACAGAATACACTTAGAAGGGAGAAAGGCTCCCAAGAAGACTGTAAGAGGATAGAGCTAAACGAACAGGAAGGAACATGCGTCTGATTAGAAGCAAGACTGTGAGCAGTTACATTGTCGACTCTATTTATTTTGAGCACTTGATAACTCTTCATTTATTTTTTTTATATCCAATGCTCCAATCCTGAGAACACCGGACGTTTTTTTTTCTAAAATATAAAAGGGGAGAAAGGAATTTTATTTGACGGAAAAAATAACACTTTTATATTAGATGAAAAAATAACACAAAGACCCCACTATTTCAACGGTCGTCCACCCTTCCTTTACTTTTCTTCCTCGATCGGTTCTTCTTGCCTTCGGCCGTGCCTCGTGGTTTTTTCTTCTATAATCTATATATACGCGGGAGTCGAATTCGTTGACGCCTGTAATGCAAGGGGTCTCGGCACGGGCTCTCGTGGGTACAAACAAGTACAGTTCAAATGACGATGGCAAAAGTTTTCTTCTTCTTCTTCTTCTTCTTTGCACGACTAGGGAGATTCATTCATCAAATAGTTCCTGGATTACAATCTGCGATCATCAGGTTCTCAATGCAAGTCGGGCTAACATGTGACCAACCGGACTGTCATCACCTGTGACCGGCTTTGCCAATGTATGAGCTACTCTATTACATTTTGGATTAATGGAAGAAAATTTAAAAGCTTGAAAGCACAAGCTCAAATCCCGGACCTCCCGCAGGACCGAAACCACAGCCGATCTCTGATTGATACCTTCGTTCCACAGGCGCATCAGGCCTTTCAATCGGTCTCCAACCAGACCTTCTGAACACCTGCAAGCTGCGCCAAGGCCAGGCCATCCCGGCAAGCAAGTGCCTCCATGGTGAGTGCGATGCATTTCATCCAACCCTCAGGCGGTCGGTTCCAGCGCACCTCATTTCTCCTGCCGTGGCTGCTGTTTGGGATTGTGAAAGCTGCCATAGATCAAAACTTTTCTTCTTGAACAACCACGTGATAATACGTATTTATGAGCGACAATTATTTCAGCCATTGTACCTTCGAGAAAAGAGAGAGAGAGAGAAAGAAGAATCAAGCACTAGCTTAAAATGGTCGTGCCCTGTTCGCTAGTTCTTATTGATCCAGTTTTTTCGGTGACAATCCATACGCAATCAATAACGAGTTGATCATTCTGATTTATCAACCTAAAGATTCAGGGCTCTTTTGGTGCCGCTCTGGCATCGGCGAGGAATTGGAGTCGCACCGAACGATCGAGCAGTAAGAACGCTTCTGGGGAGTACAAAGGGGTTAGAACCGTTTTTATGGTATAATATAATGGTGTACAATGGCGGAGCCGCGTTATTGGTGCTTTTGCTATATTTAGCTCTGTGCTTCAGCATCGTGGGGGTCGATGCGGTGCCAAACACACCCTTACTAACCTAGTCATAGTTTGTGTACGTGCATACGTACGTGTGTAGGTATATTAGGGCTTGTTTAGTACGGCTCCGGCTCCTTGCTACAGTACACAAAGGAGTCTAAAAAAATAGTGATTTTGAAAAGACAGATAGAGAAGCTTGAGTCGAAACCGCCCGGAGCTCTGCCACACAAAGCATAAAACTAGCATATGAAGACATGTGCCTTTAAATTGTTAAGTATTAAAAGTATATATATATATATATATATATTTATTTATTTATTTATATTTATATTTATATACAGCAATGTAACCTGCCAATAAATCTAAGGCTTTTACAATTTTTTAGAATAAATTAACTAGAGAGACTAAAGTCTCTCATATCCCTCACTAAAACCAGTCATGGTAACTTTGTGAATTTGTGAGATTAATTTGCGTGGGTGAATTTGAACGGCGGTACAGCAACTGCTACGTGCGAATGTCAAACTTTGTGGCTGTAAAATAAATGGTTACAAAAAAGGAAGGAAGAACTAATAAAATTTGTGAAGTTTTCCGACATCCATCCTAGGGTAGTCCCAATGCAAAAAAAAAAAACATGTGTAGTTTCCATAGTCTAGCACGCCCGCTCGGTGGCCGATCGCGGGGAAGACGAAAACAGAGGCCGTGTCGGCGCCCTCTCTGCTTCCTGCTCAATGCCGGCCGCCGCGTAAGAACCCTGGCGAGCTCCCTCTCCCGTCCACCTCCGCCCCAGGCGGCCACACCCTCCCCTTCTACAGCCCGCACCGCACCTCCCCGCAAGAGAGCGCGTGGAGGATTTTGCGGAGGCTTCGCGCCTCGCGCGCGACGAATTTGCGCGACGACAGCGGGGCAGTGGATCCGGATGGAGGCCGTTGGAAACTACTAGTTTCTCCCCAACGCGGTGCGACTAGTTTCTTCGCGTCTCGGTGCTAGCGAAGACGCGGTTCCGTGAAGTAGAAATCGTCTCTCTGTTTTTACTCTCTCCATTAATTTCTTTGCCACATCAGCAAAAGGCTAAGCAACCATGATAATTAATAAAGATAGAAACTATCGTAAATACACCGTTGAGACCGCCCTACTACACGCTGGCCCATCAATCCGTCGGGTCTGTGATTATGATCACAATTAATTAACGTCAGGGTATCGTATGAACCCAACTGTTGTTGCCCATATTGCAAAAGGACAGTCAACCTAGAAGGAGAAAACAATAGCGGTACCGAATGCTGAGCTCCTAATAATCTGTGGAGAGAGAGAAAAAAAAAAGGAAAACACAAGGAAGGCATCAGATGAGGATGAGCGTCTATCTATTTTCTAAGCCGCCCATGTTGACCTTGACTCACCCACCAAGCAGGCCACCACACCACACAACCAGCCGAGCCTAGAACCGGTCAAGGCCCACCACCAAGGCACCATCCCATCATCAGGGGCCGTCGATACCTGCCTTGGACGGTGGCGATTGCTCCATTCATGATACGCCTCCGGCACTGCCATCGCCGTGCTGCTACCGTAAAACGCTGCATCATCTGCCACCTGGTCCTGAGCAGAGCGTACAGAGCATCATCTGCGAAGTGGAAAGTCGTCTCCTGTGGTCGAAACACAGCAGCTGGAAGCGTGGTGGCTTAATGGACTGTCAACAAGGAACGGGAGGTTTGATTTCACATTTTGACCCGACAATAATGCCGTTCCTCTGTTGTTTCCACGGGAGTATGAGGAGGAGGCGGGCAGTGTGCGTCACTAGCGCTCTAAACGCTTGACATTTTCCAAGGCCTCAGTTCTAGCATAACTTGCTTCGTTCTGCCTCTCCCGGTCCCGGTCTCCTCTACTGTTCTACCAGCCCGGTCAGTCCAACTCCCTCCCTCCCACCTCCTTCCTCCTCTCGATCCCTCCCCCTCTTGCCAAGACCAGATCCACGCGCCCGATTGCGAAACAACCTTACCAATTGCAGAGGACAAGAGAAGACGCCATGGCACATGTGACTAGCTGCCTCTCCGTCTGCCATCGGCCATCTCCATCCGAGAAAAGAAAGGATTAAACGAATCAGAGGAGCCGGAAAGATGCGGCCTTTGCGGCGAAGCTCCGGGCACTACGCGGCCCTCGGCTGCTTCCTCTTCTTCCTCCTCCTCCCGCTGCTGTCCCGCGGCGCGGACATGCCGGTGGGGTCGACCCTGTCGCCGAGCAACTCGGCGACGTGGACGTCGCCCAACAACACCTTCTCGCTCGGCTTCACGGCGTCCGCGTCCTCCCCGTCGCTCTTCGTCGCCGCGATCTCCTACGCGGGCGGCGTGCACGTCTGGTCCGCGGGCGGCGGCGCCGCCGTTGACTCGGGGGGCTCGCTCCGCCTCTCGTCCAACGGCGACCTCCAGCTCGTCAACGGCTCCGGGGCCGTGCTCTGGTCGTCCAACACGGGGGGCCAGAACGTGTCCGCCGCGGCCGTCCAGGAGAGCGGCAACCTCGTGCTCAAGGACTCCCGCGGCGCCACGCTGTGGCAGTCGTTCGACCACCCCACGGACACGGTGGTGATGTCGCAGAACTTCACCTCCGGGATGAACCTCACCTCGGGCTCCTACGTCTTCTCCGTCGACAAGGCCACGGGCAACCTCACGCTCCGGTGGACCAGCGCCGCCACCACCGTCACCTACTTCAACAAGGGGTACAACACCTCCTTCACGGGGAACAGGACGCTGAGCTCGCCCACGCTCACGATGCAGACCAACGGCATCGTCTCCCTCACCGACGGCACCCTCACCTCCCCCGTCGTCGTCGCTTACAGCAGCAACTACGGCGAGAGCGGCGACATGATGCGGTTCGTGCGCCTCGACGAGGACGGCAACTTCCGCGCCTACAGCGCCGCCCGGGGCAGCAACGCCGCCACGGAGCAGTGGTCGGCGGTGGCGGACCAGTGCCAGGTGTTCGGCTACTGCGGCAACATGGGCGTGTGCAGCTACAACGGCACGGCGCCCGTGTGCGGGTGCCCGTCGCAGAACTTCCAGCTCACCGACCCTTCCAAGCCGCGCGGCGGGTGCACGCGCAAGGTCGACCTCAACAGCTGCCCCGGCAATTCCACCATGCTCCAGCTCGACAACACGCAGTTCCTCACCTACCCGCCGGAGATCACCACGGAGCAGTTCTTCGTCGGGATCACCGCTTGCCGCCTCAACTGCCTCTCGGGAAGCTCCTGCGTCGCGTCCACCGCGCTCTCCGACGGCTCGGGCCTCTGCTTCCTCAAGGTCTCCAACTTCGTGAGCGGCTACCAGTCGGCCGCGCTGCCCAGCACGTCCTTCGTCAAGGTCTGCTACCCGCCGCTGCCCAACCCGGTCCCGGGCAGCACCGCGGGCGGGAACTCGCGCGGCGGCCCCGGCGTCCGCGCCTGGGTCGTGGCGGTCGTGGTCCTGGGCGTGGTGTCCGGTCTGGTGCTCTGCGAGTGGGCGCTGTGGTGGTTCTTCTGCCGGCACAGCCCCAAGTACGGGCCGGCGTCGGCGCAGTACGCGCTGCTGGAGTACGCGTCGGGCGCGCCCGTGCAGTTCTCGTACCGCGAGCTGCAGCGGTCCACCAAGGGGTTCAAGGAGAAGCTGGGCGCGGGGGGGTTCGGCGCCGTGTACCGCGGCGTGCTGGCGAACCGGACGGTGGTGGCGGTGAAGCAGCTGGAGGGGATCGAGCAGGGGGAGAAGCAGTTCCGGATGGAGGTGGCCACCATCAGCAGCACGCACCACCTGAACCTGGTCCGCCTCATCGGCTTCTGCTCCGAGGGCCGGCACCGGCTGCTGGTGTACGAGTTCATGAAGAACGGCTCGCTGGACGCGTTCCTCTTCGGTGACGGGAAGATGCCGTGGCCGACGCGGTTCGCCGTGGCCGTGGGCACGGCGCGGGGCATCACGTACCTGCACGAGGAGTGCCGCGACTGCATCGTGCACTGCGACATCAAGCCCGAGAACATCCTCCTGGACGATCACTTCAACGCCAAGGTCTCCGACTTCGGGCTGGCCAAGCTGGTGAACCCCAAGGACCACCGCCACCGCACGCTCACCAGCGTGCGCGGCACCAGGGGCTACCTGGCGCCGGAGTGGCTGGCCAACCTGCCCATCACGGCCAAGTCCGACGTGTACAGCTACGGGATGGTGCTGCTGGAGACCGTCAGCGGCCGCCGCAACTTCGACGTGTCGGAGGAGACCGGGCGGAAGAAGTTCTCGGTGTGGGCGTACGAGGAGTACGAGAGGGGAAACCTCGCCGGCATCCTCGACAGGAGGCTCCCCGCGGAGGACCTCGACATGGCGCAGGTGGAACGCGCGCTGCAGGTGAGCTTCTGGTGCATCCAGGAGCAGCAGGCGCAGCGCCCGTCCATGGGGAAGGTGGTGCAGATGCTGGAAGGGGTCATGGAGCTGGAGAGGCCGCCGCCCCCGAAGTCGTCCGACAGTTTCCTGAGCACCACCACGGCCACCAGCGGCGTCAGCTCCAGCATGGTCTCGACGGTCGTCTCGTCGGGGCCCCCGGTCGCGCCCGCGCCATCGCCCAACCTGGAGCATGAGATGGCGCTGGGACGATCCGAGTCGGCCAGGAACCGTGAGCGGGTGTCGCGGCAGCTGCTGTCGCCGCAGCCGTACATGACGATGTAAGGCGCGTCTGCGTCATCCTCATCCATCCATGGCAGAGATCATCATCCCGCGAAATGGGTAGCAAAGCAAAGTGAAGGCGCTGAGCTGAAACACGCAGGCAGGCAGAATGCCCGCTTCTGTCATCCAGTCCTAGGAAGAGGAAAGTGTACAGATTTGTAGAGCGATTAGGGAAATGATGATGATTTGCTGAATTTGCTCTAAGCTCTGGCCTCTGGCTGGGGAACCTTGGTGGAACAAACTGGTAGTGTGGCTTCCATATGACAATACTATTGTAATTGTAAGCATCAAATTCAGATCGAGCTTGATATTGAGCACTGCAATTTGTACAAAATAACCGGCATATTTTAGTATGGACTTCAGGTTTGTTTCTAAAACGGATGCAGTAGGTTTTTTTTTCTTTTTTTCGCTCGTCAAGGGAAGTTCGGAGCAGCTCACACAGGCAAATAGATTGCATCATAAATAAATTCATAATAATAATGCTGAGCTGCTAGAGAGTTAGACTGATTGTCAGTACTGAATACTGTTGCACTTCTCCTTTTTGGTTTTCTAGAGAAAAAACTGTTGCAGGTCTCCTGTGTTTCTCGTCTCAACACTCACCTGTCAGCAGTGGCCACAGTGCCGGAATTCTATGTTCTAGAACATGAGCAGGATGTTTCAGCGAAACATCTCCGTCAGCTTCTGTGCGGTTCAATGCTAGGGACCCATGACCCCATCACTGGATCAAGCTGCATTCATCAGATCCGTCGTGGAAGGGAAGGCAAAGCCGCCATCCCTTCCCTGCAATCGCCAATCGCAGCCAGGCAACTGCAGGATGCAACACATGGCGCATGTGATTCAGGCTCGTGCTGGGTGACGTTTAGCGTTCGGTACCGATGGATTTATGATGAGGGCAGGGGCAGAGCTGTTCTTGCACTAGGACTCGTGCTTTTCAGGTCGAACCCTAATTCAGGGCTACGATATGATTGGAACGTACTGTAAACGCACTGTTCACTTAGCTTATAATCCATATTTTTTCAGCCAACGAATTCAGAGTCCTTCCTCTGCGCACGTGCTCTCAGAAATGCTGTCGCACCCAACAAACCCAACAAAGGAAACAGGAATCTTCAGTGCAAGCTCACCCAGTCCATGTTCATCGAGTCCGGCCATAGCTAAGGCCGTTCGTTTCGCTACCCTGTTTTTTCTTTAAACGTACTTATAATTTAAATTTAACCTAAATGACAGAAATGGTTCCATAGTGTAGTGGTTAGCACTCCAGAAAAGCCCTGTTCGTTTGGAGGAATTCTGGACGAATCTGGACGAATCCAGAAAAGCACCGTTCCGGATGAAAAAAAAAAAGAAACGAATCAAGCTAGATTTAAGGACACGTGAACGGGAATCTGACGACCTGGGTTCGAATCCCGGTGGGACCTTTTAATTTTTCCTTTTTTTTGGTCTTTAAAATTCACGCTCTAATTATCTGATTCCTCATAGAGACCCGCCATGCTAATACCAAATTAGCAAAAAAAAAAAGACACATTAAAGGCAACCCATCTTGCGAAGCAGCAACAGGGAATGTAGCTGTGCCTGATTGAGACCAATGCAATGCAAACGTGCCGAGTGAACCTATTACTGGATGGTAACTTTTCTTTTCCGTGTCAAAACAAAAGGGCCAGGTCAACTTACATCATCACTAACAAAGTAGGCGACCAGCCTGTGAACACGGCTTAACCCAGCGATGACCCACCTGCTTTGAAAGGCAAGGCTGACTCAAACACGAAATCGCACACCCGTTCTGCGTTTAGTGGCTAGTCTTTGTCAAATCCACGGATCAATTTGACCGCAACAAAGCTGTTACTGTTAGTATAGTCAACAGTTCTAGATATGCAGTAGCCAAGAGTCGTGATTAAAAAAAAGGGCCGCTCTATGCGGGGTCTGGGGAAGGGTCGTGATTACTGACAAGAAAATCTGTTGCCTGCTGGTAGTCGTGATTACTGACAAGAAAATCTGTTGCCTGCTGGTAGCTTCAGAATGGGTTGGCCCGTGTATCGAGCTTTTCTGTACACAATTTGCGGCGTCTTTGTTGGAATGCTTCCAGAATCCAGATCACCTCCGAAGAAGGGAAAGAGTTAAGCTAACAATGAGAGAGCATATCTTTTTTTTTCAAAGCTTGATCTAGTATTCCACCCAGTTGACATCCAAATCCTTCAGCTTCAGGAGCCATTTCTGTGCATCTGAGGAAACAATGCCTTTATCAGGTTTCACCCCGTGCTTCTTTGCCATCTCAGATGGGGATTCAGACCGGCTCTCATCATCCAAGTCGCCTTGCCTTCTAGGACGTCTTAGTTTAAGAGAGAGAAGGCGCGAAACCTCCTGCACCCCACCCCATTTTTCCAATGCCCGAGCAATGTCGTAGCGACCTACCAACAGAGCATGAAAATCAGTTCAAAAGCCAGACAAGGAAACTTCATGACACGACACCAATCTAACTTGCAAATCTAACCTGACAACAGGAGCCAATTTTCTGTTTTTCATGTAATGATGGTATAAAGCTAAAGACATTTGTGCTAAAATGAATAAAAAAGTAGCATGAAAGTGCCACAATACTATTTTGTTTTTCATTTTCCAACAATGGGCTAAAGATATTACCTGCCCTCTCAAAAGATTTTCTACTTGGCATATAAGAAGGGTCCATCCCCCAACTTTTCTGGAACCGGCTGATCTGTATATAGTGATCAGATGCTGATGTCAGAAGTTGAAGAAAAATGTTGAATACAGCATATGACGTTATAAAATTCAATGGGACAGAGTCAGAGTGCTAGCTTTCATTCATACTAGAAATATAAGTGGACAAGTTTTAACTCCATTTGCAATATATGGTGCAAAACTATTCAAAGATTAAAAAACATGGTTATACCTGTATTCTTGTGCTAGAATGGATATCTGATAAGCACAGGAGGGAGCTAAAGATATATAGTATTACCTCTTCTTGCAAGTTCTCCAGATTATCCCAATAGCCTCTTGGTTTTCGATTTTTGTAAGAAAGAGAGAGGTTCATTATGCTGGCAATCTTCCGGAACCCACCCATTCGTGTTATTGCCTTCTCGATATCCACCCTTCCATGAGACCGGAGATGCTTTCTCTTAGGCATGAAACCATACTGACCATACTCTGCAATGAAATTCTCAAGCTCTGATTTTAGGACCTCAATGTCCTTTTGCAACCCTGGGACTTTTGGTCTCTGCTTCATGGTACTGGATGAGCAAGACACAGATGCTTGCTCAGATTGCCTGCTTTCAGCATGATAAGCATCTGGGTCTATGGACACATCAGAATGAGCTGTGGAGTTGCTACCCTTGGTTCCAGCCTTTTCAATATAATCACGGATTGCACACAAGTTTGATGGAAGATCTTCATATATGACCTGTAACAGATTGATGAAAATGAACAGTCTGCTTTACTATCTCTAAAGACATTAAACTTTATCAAAGCATTCAGCTGAAATAATCATCAAGGCACCACATGCAATTAATCCAAGTAAGAGCACGAAAAAATCAGCCTATTGTCAAAAGCAAGTAAAAATGTCAGAAACCATGATAAAATTTTTTGGTGTCCTAACTGCTACGGAATGTAGTCACCTGGAATTTGAAGAGCTGAAGATACAACATGACTTGTAAAACAAATGCTGTTAAAATACCTTCAAGCTTTTAATTTGGATATTTGAGAAGCGTAAGCCACCAAGAAAATGGAAAACCGATCCCTGTTAGGTTCTTTAGAGATAATTAAGTTCAAACCAACCAAATATGAAAATTTAACTATAGTAAGCTTATACCATTTGAGATGGCATGAAGTATATACCCATTACCATGCAAAGCACTTGTATAACCAAAACAGAATACAGTGTGCACATAAAAGCCTACTTTAATCATCTTAAGCTAAGCGAAATGTTATATGAATTAAAGAAAATGCATATATGGCTCACCTCTTCAAGGATAGACTCAGAGAGAAAGGTGTCCCTATGCATCTTAGTCTCAACCATGTACTTCAACAGGGTGTGCTGATCCCCAAGTTGTTCTAAGCGCCATTTCCCTTTAAACGAGTAAAAATCACCCTCAACTTGTTCAAACCTGATCTCTTGCTCAAATTTTTCACGAAGATCCATAACAACACGGGCGTGAAGGACCATATACAGCAGGCCTTTGCAACCCTCCTAGAAAAATGATTTCAAAAGATATAATGCTTGAAAAAGAAAACAAAGACTATCAGACTGAATTTACAGAACTTTCTTTCAGATGAGCACAACGAAAACAATCGAGTGAACCAAAACCAGGACACAAGACAAAACTGTGCATGACTTGAGGACTTTTTTATGCTGTGCAGTAAAAATAAAGGACAACCTAAGCCAGGACTACTTCATATGTTCTAGTAAAAACAGTTAACCACAAAATATGACAGAAGAGAACCACATATTCTACCTGCATTATGCGGACCTTGTTATTATCACGAAGAACAATCCTACTGATAGCCAGGTTTGGTACGAATCTATCAAATGATTTTTGTTAGATCATACCTGTAATAAAATAAGAATGTGAACTCAAAAGATTGTAGAAAGATAGAACTACTTACTCGGGCAAATTCTCATATGCCGTGAGAACACTCCATACCTCTCGAACTGGTGCTTTCACAGTGATACTAGCAAAGACACACCTATGAGCCCCCTCATGTTCCTTCATGCACACCGTATCACAGGATAAGACAAAACTTTAATGCCCATCCCTTGATGGCTAAGAATCCAATAAGTAATGATATAAGTTTAGTAAATTACCAACATGCCATCAAATCTTCGAAGATGGATCTCATCTACCACGCAAGGCCTATCAATTCTGCATACGTTTCCATATACACCCCATTTGCTAATCAATTCAGAAGCAGGTGATGGAAGCACACTGCTAACACCAGAAGTGGGAGGTGCTTCTTTAAATTTACTAGAAGAAGTATCAACTGTCGTACTATGGAATTTATCAAGCTGAGAAGAAGTAGATGATGGCTTCAAGTCCTCAACAGAGAATTTTCTCGAACCACAACTTTGATTTTCCAGATAAATCTTTTCAGCTCTACAAGCCAAGGCACCAAGATTTACAGGAAGATCTGACCTTATAATCTTTTCAAGAAATATAGCCGGGAAGTTAAATCTTGGTATCACATTAACTTCATACAGCAAAACTGCACTAGAGGACCTGCTAGCAAACAAAAGCAAAATAGGCCATATTAGACTTAATCTCCTTTTCCGCTCACTAGAAGTTGGAGACCTCTTTAAGGAATAATGAAAAGAAGGAAAATTGTTTTTAGTCTGGGGCATCATGGTGATGCAAATATAATCTAGTGATGAAATTAAGCTGGATGTTCATCAAAAGAAAAGCAATAAATAAGGTAGTAAATAAGATGCATGTACTTATGTCTTTATTGATTTACCTCCCATCCCACCTATCCTCAGAAATAAAATGATCATCAGATGCATACCTTGGACCAGATCTTATGGACCATTTTCCTTCAAACTTCTTGAAGTCACCATCTACCATCGAGAAATGGAGTTCTCGCCCATTGATCTGAAAGCATAATCATGAACGAATAATCAAGTAAGGCAATGTATGTAACTTAACATGGAATAGAAAATGGAGGAGATCCATCATCGTTTTTCGTATTTGCTAATACAACTAAGAAATATATCAGAGAGAAACACAATAGCACAGCTCCACAGCAAGAAGAAGAACACATGCTGAAAAAAACACAAATGTTGCATTCACACCCTCATGGACTGGCCAACTGATCATCTACTAGTACTTTTCAGTGGCATTTCACATAAAATTGTCGGCGATGACAAATGTTGGATACTCCAAAACTGTTCCATTGCAATTTAGCAGTTAATGGAAGTCAATCTGCGACAGAACGTACGGAGTCATGGATTTCCTGGAGATCCAACACGACGCGCGCCTCAATGTGCCAGTACAACGCTTGTTGCAGGCCTCTCTGCTCCAGCCATATCCGCCCTTCATGCGGGCATGGAATCGTCCCACTGCAAGCAAGCACGAACAAAAC
Organism: Miscanthus floridulus; assembly: GCF_019320115.1. NCBI lineage: Eukaryota > Viridiplantae > Streptophyta > Magnoliopsida > Poales > Poaceae > Miscanthus > Miscanthus floridulus. Next base: position 40,821,679 of record NC_089580.1, on the reverse strand, counting down.
CACCCCAATCAGACACATTCAGAAATCAGAAGGACCTGACCATCAGTGCAATCATAGTTCAGACGCGACAAATCGAAACAAGAAAATGCGAACCTCTGGACGAGGTTGGGGATGAAGTCGGCGAGGCGCTCGTAGTCGGTGATGACCTGCCACAGGGTGTCGACGTCGGCGGCAACGGGTACGGACGCGAGCACCCGCCGCTCCCGCCACGACACCACGTCCACGTCGCACTTCACGCCGCGCGCCGACGCGGGGGACCCGGCCTCCGACGCGCCCGCGCGTCCTCCGTGGTAGTGCTGGTGGTCGGTGCCCCAGTGGTCCCCTGTGGCGGCCGCGGCCGCGGCGGCGACGGAGCGCCCGGCCCGCGAGAGCGCGGAACGGGGAGGCGCGCGCGCGCGAGGGCTAGGGCTCGAGATCCCCGGGAGGAAGGAGGCGGCGGGCGAGGCGAGAGCTCTCATCGCTCGTGCGCTCGAGTCGAGCGGGAGAGTGTACTTGGCCACTGGGAGTCGTGTTGTGCCTGCCGAGGAAGGAGGAGACGCGCGCGGTGACCGGGGAGCCGTTGCCTTCTCGCTCTCGCTGTCTCGTCTCGAAGGACCGCCGGAGTCTCTGCCGAGTGGGACCTGCGGTACGGTCCCACATGCTTGGGTCGACGGCGACAAGCGATTGTTTCTGTTGCGACGGTGAGAGGCGAGTGGGGGACGTGTGGCGGGAAGGCGAGGAGGCACCGTAGCCACTCGTGGCGCGTGGGGACTGGTCCCACGTGTCAGTATCGTTATAGTTGGATGAATCTTCTGTGGGGTTGGGATGTCAGTGAGTGTGCGGTCCCGGCCGGCTCCCGTGTGAGCGGGCAACGGGCCGACGTGGCCCGTCCTGCGCCTCCCGTGCGGCCTGCCCATTTGGTACAGCCTCGACCAGGCCCAGCCGCTGCTTAACACGTGCACGCATGGACGGACCGACGGACATCGGGCTGGGTCGTCCAGTTGCAAACATAAACCGGCCGAATCTGTAGGCCCAGTCAAGCCAAATGGCGAGGAAACCCGAAACCCGGCATAGGCTCTATTTTCTTCACCAGCTTGCTGAGCTGTTTGAGATTATTTATGCCAAACATGTTTTTTGCAAACAGCTTTATGGATAAATCTTTTGAAAACCTGCTATCACATAGGAATAGAATGAGATGAAGCAATGTGGAATCCATTCCATTTCAGTTCAATAGTTCATACGGGGGAAAGTTAAATATGCCATTGAGGGCATATGCTCCCATCCCCAATGTATTTGATTCTCTCTCTTGTAGTGCACCCAACCCAATGCGAATCCAGCCCTTGTTTAGTTGGTCGGAATTGACGCCGCCAAATTTACTGTAGCATTTCGTTTGTATTTAGTAATAATTGTCCAACAATTGACTAATTGGGCTCAAAACGTTCGTCTCGCAAAGTACAATCAAACTGTGCAATTAGTTTTTGATTTCGTCTACATTTAGTACTTCATGCATGTACCGCAAGTTTGATGTGACGGAGAATCTTCTTTTTGCATAGTGCCAAATTCAAGAGTTTGGGGGAACTAAACACCCCCAGTAGTATTGGGGATGGGAGCATATGCCCCTGAGGGCAAAAAAAAAAAACATGCTAATGTCATCTTAAAGCTCCAACTCGGCCTCGGAGACTAAGGTGCTCACCAGCGGACGCGACGCTAGCTCCACCTAGGAGCTTGCAGGCGGACGCAACAATGGCTCCACCTCGGAGCTCGCCGGCGGACACGACACATTTTCGGAGATGATGTGGCCATCGTCTTCCAGGTTGGACCCGCCACCGAGCGCGCCGTCCGCGCCACCATACATGGAGGCGCCGGCGGATCTCGAGGCCATTTGCGCCTTGGAGCCTCCTGTCGTCCCCGTTGAGGAGACGTCGGCGACACGCTGCCGAGCGCCCCGCCGGCGCCCTCTTACGAGGAAGCCAGGGGCATCATTGCCCTCGGGACCGTGCTAGACATCATGAAGTTTGGTCCGCCAGGCGATCTACTTCCGCAACCAACGTCTTCGCCGCCATTGTCGTCGTTGACTTCCTCCCCGCCATGGTTGTACACGTTCATATTTGGCGCTGGAGACGATGCAGCTTAGAGCTTAGGGCTACTGTGGTTAGGGTGCGTGGTTTAGCTAATGTGGTTAGGGGTTTTTTTCGTGCTGAGTATACATGTAACTAGTGCTTGGGGGCTTCTCATGCATGATGTGCTTTATTACTGCTTAATCGTAGCTTATCAGTTATGGCAACTACTGTAATAACTAATTATCGTGAGTTTGCCTTTGTCCTCTAATTGTCGTTTTGAATGAGTTGGTATGAAAAAAAAACCAACTCGCGCCCAGACAAAAGCACGACATGTGCATACTCGTACGCGTACGTGCGCGCGGGTGCACCACAACACACAGACTTCGATTGGCCTTTTCGTGGAGAATAGCCAACCAAAAATAGCCACGATCCGAAGCACTGAGCCCTTGAAGGCGGCCATGAGAGAACACGTGAGTTTCTTCTCGGTGTCGCAGGGCGGCGGCAGCCTCTCAACGCCGGCGGTGAGGCTGCCTGACTCTCCAATCAGGGAGTGCGGGACTCCTCCTCGAGTCAAGCGTGTTGAGCAGGTCGTCCCTGGCCCGGTTGATAGGCTCTCTTCTGGTAGGAGGAGACGTGGCAGAGTGAGGGGAGAGCAGGTAGCGGGTCCGCATCAATGGTGGTCACGGTTTCGAGCATCGTTGCCATCCAAACCGAAACCCAGGGACCCTTTTGAGGGAGATGAGATCCAGGATTTCGAGGGTCAGCTGTGGTTCATCCCCAACTCCAACCCCAGGGTTAGGTTTCGAGAGGAGAGAGATAAGGACCTGGTGTGGATTCGTCGAGATTTGTGACTCTCCAAATCCTTCGAGCCCACAGATTGCTTTCTGATTAGCGAAGGTGACAAGTGGGATCAGTCTCTAGCCAAGTTGAGCTTTGCAGAAGACATCTGGGGGGAAGGGAAGAGGTTGAGCTTCATCAAGATCATCAAGGGTTCCATGGCGGGTAGAGGAAAGGGACGGGGCCCCAGACCCCGTAGTCCGGAGGAGAAGTAGGGGGACTGGGGTGGAGGAAGTTGGTTCTAGCAGTAGCCACCTCCACCCTTCTATGGTCACCCTACGCCGCCACCTCCCTTCGGCTTCTTCCCAAATCAAGGTCCGTTTCATCCTCATCCCCCTCCTCAACAAGGTTTTAGTCGTTCGTTTGATGCTACCCGACCTAGAGGAGGCGGCAACCTTGGTAGAGGGATGGGAAGGGCGCAGCAACCGTCCAGGCAGTATGGTGGGCAAGATCAGTATCTAGATATGAGGGTGAGGGAACAACATAGGGATGGAGCTCCGAGGGTTGATGAAAGGTCCTTGTTTAGTTTTGGTAATTGAGTGACAACCTAGGTGGACTAATTGTGTTTATGTGAGATACATAGGTGATTAGTCCATAGGTACATGTGTGTGAGCAACATATGCCATAAAGGTGAAAATGGCTTGGAGATGTTGCAAAGCTCACACATGTGATGATGAAGGAGCTTAAATACACATGAGACATGACATTGAGTCATGTGATCAAGGTGGAGAAGATCAAGACAAGACTTGGCTTGATGGACCGGTTGCAAGCGTGAAGGGCAAGTCGAAGGCTTTGGAGTGATGGACCGCATGGCGGTGAAGCTTGAGCAAGACTTGGCGCCGATGGACGATGGCAACGGTGAAGAGCAAGTAAAGTCAAGATCGATGAACCAATATGATCACGTGATGATATGAAGTGGATCATATCATTGTTGATCGTGTTGATGCATGTGTTGCATCGACATTGAAGGAGATGGAATGGAATGCATAAGGCAAAGGTATAACCTAGGGTATTTCATTTCACTGGTCATAGGTGTGTAGAGAAGTTTATGACCGGGTTTAGGATAGATGGCCGTACTATCAAGAGGAGCAAACTTGTTTGCATATCGGTCATCTAGTGCCACTTGAGTGATCTAACTTTGCATCGTCGCTAGGATCGAGTGGCGTGGCAAGTTGAGTGGCTAACATCTTTTGGGAAATGATTGTGAAAAGCTAACACACATACACATGGTAGTGTACACTTGGTGGTGTTGGCACATCTACAAAGGAGGTGGTGTTTGCAGGGTTGAGATGGGTTTGGGTCCCTCTCTCCCGCCTGCCTCGTAAGCTCGACGGGATTCGACGCTGTAAGGAAAATGGACCCTTGGCCCATTTACTTTGGATTTTGGTGTTTGATGACCAACACAACCAAATTGGACTAATGAATTTGCAAGTGTCTGTTTTGTAGTCCAATAGGGTGCAAGACGTGACTTGGACGAAGGCGACGTGATGATCCGATGATCAACACCTCAAGCAAGACATTAGAAGCACAAGTGAAGACCCAAGATATCAAGCAAAGTCCAAGCACGAAGATAGGAACCAAGCCGTACGCAGGATCGCGAAGAAACGAGCTCGTAGAGGCGACCGGACACTGGACCAGACGCTGAAAGCGCGACCGGACGCTGGACCGGTGGCTCGGCAGACAGGCGACCGGACGCGAGGACCGGACGCTAGCGGCAACCGACCAGACGCAGAAACACAGCGTCTGATCGAGTACAGAGAGGTTCTAGGCACGCGAAACTGCGACCGGACGCGTCCGGTGGCAGGCGACCGGACGCTGGCAGCGTCCGATCGGTAGTTCGTGGCTGCAATGGTCGGGACGACCGGACGCGTCCGGTCAGGACGATCTCAGCGTCCGATCAGTAGCAGAATTGTGGGAGTTCGACCCCAACGGCTACTTTCTCAGTGGGGCTTATAAATACAACCCCCAACCGGCCATTTGAAGTGTGTGGAGCTGATGAAACATACCAAGGGTGTTGATGCACCATTTTAGTGATCTCCATATGCATAGTGCTTAGTGTGTTATTAGGTGATTAGCATAAGTGCTTTGCGAAGTGCTTAGGTTGATTAGACCACCGCTCATGCGCTTGCTCTAGGTGTTTGCCTAGTGTTTAGTGAGGTTTGCATACCTCTTGCCCCCCGTGCTTGCGAGCACAAGTGTTGTACATCAGAGGGGCTTGAAGTCTTGTGAGATCGCACCAACCGCGTTTGTGGTGCGGCCGCCACCGTGTACCGAAGGGAACAAGGCCCGCGGCGTTTCGGCCGGAAGCTTGATAGTGAAGACGGCGGGAAGCATCCGGGAGAGGCTTGTCGGAAGGCACATCGGAGACCCACTTGCGTGTGGGGAAGGCCCGAGGCTATCCATGGAGTTACCCGACCGGGAGCTTGGCCCTTGCGAGGGATTCCTTGCGAGAGGCTCCAACGAGGACTAGGGGGAAGCTTGCGCGCTTCTCGATACCTCGATAAAAATACCGGAGTCGTCGACGGGAGTTTGCATATCTCTACCTTGCTCTTTAAGCTTCCGCATTTACATTGATCATATTATTATCATTTGCGGTAGAGATAGCAACACACTAGCAAAACCATAGTTGCACATCTAGATAGATTATCTTTTGCATAGGTTTTGCTAGAGGTTGAAAAAGAGGCCATAGTTTAGAGTTAGATTTTTTAAGTTGCCTAATTCACCCCCCCTCTTAGGCATCACGGTCACTTCAATTGGTATCAGAGCCGGTTGGCTCATATTTGGACCCTTGGCTTAACCGCCGTTGAGCCGACGCGATTGTAGAGTGGTTGGGATGGATACCGCTAGGCCTCCACAATTTGACGGCACTAACTTCCCATACTATAAAGCTAGAATGGCTTGCCATCTTGAGGCGGTTGATTTAGGTGTATGGAGAGTCACTCGTGACAGGATGAAACCCATTAAGAATCCCGAAAAGCCCACAAAGAGTGACGAAAAAGAAATGCATTTTAATGCTAGAGCTAAGAATTGCTTGTTTGAATCTTTTAGCATGGATGTTTTTAACCAAGTGTTTACTTTAAATACCGCTCATAAAATTTGGGTAAAACTCCAAGAGCTCCATGACGGCACAAGTAATGTCCATGAGCAAAAACATTGTCTAGCTAAGCAAAATTATGATTCCTTTGCTATGAATGATGATGAGCTTGTTCGTGACATGTATTCTCGATTGAATCTAATTATCAATGAGCTCCATTCTATAGGATTATTAAAGCTAGATGATGCGGACATCGTGAGGAAGATCATCTCTGTGCTACCCCAAAAGAAATATGCAAGCATCATCACCATTCTTCACAACATGGAGAACTTGAGCAACATGACCCCGGGCATTGTCATTGGCAAACTAGTGGCATTTGAAATGTCATGTAAAATGGGTCAAGAAGAAGCATCTTCATCAAGCAAAGGCAAAGCTCTCGCATGTAGCAAAAAAAAGATGAAGGGCAAGAAAGTTGAGACAAGCTCAAGCTCAAGTTCCTCAAGTGAAGATGAAGGTGATGATGATGAAGAAGAAGAATCAAGTGATGATCAATCTTCCTCCTCCACCTCCGACCTTGATGAAGAATCAATCAAACTTATCAACAAGGTGGAGAAGATGATCCAAAAGCTCAATGTCAAGGGTATGCCCATCCAAATCCAAGACCTTATTTTCACCAATCAAAGAAACGAGCAAAGAAAGAGAGGATGCTATGGATGTGGCGAGGTGGGGCACTTTGTGGAAGTTTGTCCAAACAAGCCCACACCCAAGACAAAGAAGAAGGCGTGCAAGAACAAAGCCCTCACATCAATAAAATAAATGGATGATTCTTCAAGTGAAGAAGACCATCACAAGAGGCGAGGCCGCAAACACTCATCATCAAGCTCTTCTCGTGTGTGCCTTATGGCACGAGGTAACAAAAGCTCATCCTCTAGTGAGAGTGATAGTGATGATGATTTGCCTTCTTACAATACAATTGTGCAACAAAATCTTAAATATGCTAAAGTTTGCACTAGTCAACAAAAGAAGCTCAAAATTTTAAAAGAAGAGCTAGGTAGTTCACAAGAAGCATACAAGAATTTACTTGAACAATATGAAAACTTTGCAAATCTCAATGTTGAACTATCTACTAAAATTAAGCAACTTGAGGCTAGTGCAACAACAAGTGCATGCACAATTAATGATAAGCAACTTGAAAAGAAAAATGAAAAATTAAAAGAAAAATTAGCTAGCTCACAAAATGATTATCAAAGTTTGCTTGCTAAAATGGAAATCATGTGCAAACATTGTGATGAGCTAACAAATAAAGTTGCTAATCTTGAGGCCATCAAAAATACCCCCACCAAGGCATCTAAAAAGAAAAGTTCTATCATTAAAAAGGATGCCTCTACTTCTTGCAATGATTTATGTTTAGACTCACCTTTGTGCAACCAAGTTTGTGTTGAGAAAGTTATTGTAGATACATGCACACAAGAGGTTGCAAAGGAGAATGAGCAACTCAAGCAAGAAGTAGCTCGCCTCACCAAGGACTTGACTCAAGTGAAAGGCAAGGCGAAGCAAACCCAACTTCATCAAGATAACACCGTCAAGGGAGTGAAGAAGCTTGATGAAGGACAAACCATGGTTTGTTACGTGTGCCACAAGGAAGGTCACAAGTCCTATGAGTGCAAGGTGAAGAATGGGGGAGGAGCAAAGAAGAAGGAGAAAAAGCAAACAAGCAAGCTCTCCAACACCTACACCAACAAGGTGGATAAAAAGGCCTCCACACCTTATCTCTTGAAGAAGAAGAAAAATGACAAGGTGGTGGCCATCAAGGTGAACAAGCAAGTCAACAATGGGGTCAAACGCTTTTGGGTGCCAAAGGAAATCATTTCAAATATGAAGAGCACCAAGAAGGTTTGGATCCCGAAAGGGAAGTGAGAAGTCCATCGGACTTTGGGGAATTTGGAGACTTGGCAAAGTATGGGTGCATTTCATGGGGTGCATCATGTTGGACAAAGTTATTGCCAAGTGGGTTAGTGAATACTATGGACCCAAATTCCCCTTCCCATGACAGGTAACTAGATTCAATTTACTTCAATTGGTATTAGACTTAAAATTTTTCCTACAATTGGTATCTTTTAGCATCTAGTTACTCTTCATGCCTATGTTTGCATTTGAATTCTTATATCTTTTGTCATGCATACACTAGGTATATCATATGGTAGGCGTGCTCAGTTTCATTCTTAACCCTTGGAGCAAACCTACATGGTTCACAATTGTTTAAGAGCACGGCACATAGCTTGTTTTACTATTGTTCATCTAATATGTGCCAATATCCAAATTGTAGATAATCTCTTCCGAATATCCATTTTAAAAATGATTCTCACATTCATGAGATGTCATCTTTCAAGTGGTATTTTTTTTCCAAAATCAATGTGCATGATTTCTCCAAAGTATTCTACCTTTGTGTGCACATATTTAAGGGGAGTAATTCTACAACTTGGATGCTTTGAGACTAACACTTTTACAAATGGTATCCATCACCAAAAAGGGGGAGATTGTAAGGAAAATGGACTGAGTCCCTAGAGTTAAGCATCATTCTTCAATTGGCATCATCATGTTGATTTCATTTCTTTTTTATATGCTTTCTCCATGCATTATATAGATTAAACTCTCTTGTGCAACAAATTGCTACTTATGCATATGCTTTGCTTTCTACCATATGTATGCATATATTTAGGGGGAGCTTAGTCTATACAATACGAGAGTCAAATTTTGTGATACATTTCACTCTATACACAAAGGATCATGAAATTTGACCCTCCCTTGTGCTACTAATGTCTTCCTTTTCGGTGTTTGATGCCAAAGGGGGAGAATTTGGAGGACCAAAGGCAAGCATTAAGTTAATGTTTACAAATGGTAATGGTCCAAGAAAGGGAGGATAGTGGATTATGGATTAGTTTAAGTAATGGGGAGAATTTATAAGAAGCAAAACTTTAATCCATAATGCCACATGGGGACATTTGCAAGGGCAAGCTAGGTCTTCAATTGGTATCATAGTCTTTCATGTAGTATCTCTTAGCATCATAAACTTGCCCTTTGCATTGCATCCTAGCAAGTAGGTAGTTGTTAAATTTAAAATTTTTATTATTTACTTGCTTTGGTCATGTTGGCATCAATCACCAAAAAGGGGGAGATTGTAAGGAAAATGGACCTTTAGCCCATTTACTTTGGATTTTGGTGTTTGATGACCAACACAACCAAATTGGACTAATGAATTTGCAAGTGTCTGTTTTGTAGTCCAATAGGGTGCAAGACGTGACTTGGACGAAGGCGACGTGATGATCCGATGATCAACACCTCAAGCAAGACATTAGAAGCACAAGTGAAGACCCAAGATATCAAGCAAAGTCCAAGCACGAAGATAGGAACCAAGCCGTACGCAAGATCGCGAAGAAACGAGCTCGCAGAGGCGACCGGACGCTGGACCGGACGCTGAAAGCGCGACCAGACGCTGGACCGGTGGCTCGGCAGACAGGCGACCGGACGCGAGGACCGGACGCTAGCGGTAACTGACCGGACGCAGAAACATAGTGTCTGATCGAGTACAGAGAGGTTCCAGGCGCGCGAAACTGCGACCGGACGCGTCCGGTGGCAGGCGACCGGACGCTGGCAGCGTCCGATCGGTAGTTCGTGGCTGCAACGGTCGGGACGACTGGATGCGTCCGGTCAGGACGATCTCAGCGTCCGATCAGTAGCAGAATTGTGGGAGTTCGACCCTAACGGCTACTTTCTCAGTGGGGCTTATAAATACAACCCCCAACCGGCCATTTGAAGTGTGTGGAGCTGATGAAACATACCAAGGGTGTTGATGCACCATTTTAGTGATCTCCACATGCATAGTGCTTAGTGTGTTATTAGGTGATTAGCATAAGTGCTTTGCGAAGTGCTTAGGTTGATTAGACCACCGCTCATGCGCTTGCTCTAGGTGTTTGCCTAGTGTTTAGTGAGGTTTGCATACCTCTTGCCACCCCGTGCTTGCGAGCACAAGTGTTGTACATCGAAGGGGCTTGAAGTCTTGCGAGATCGCACCAACCACGTTTGTGATGCAAATTCTTGTGGTTGGCACATTGGAGTAAGGGTGAAGAAGTTAGAAGTGAAAACGAGATGATCGCGAAGACGCTGGCATCGGTCAACTGACTGGACGTTGGGTCTAAAAGCACCGGACGCTGATAGGCTGCGTCCGGTCAAACTAACAGGTCTGCATAGTACCGAGGGTATTGCACCAGACGCTGGTCTGTGTCTGGTCAAGGAGGACCGGACGCGTCCGGTCGAAGAAATATGCCTCAGGGAGCTTACTGTAAACGACCGGACGCTGAGGTCCAGCGTCCGGTCAGTTGAAGCTGCTACGTCTGGTCAGGTCAGGTGACCATTGAAATCGGGACACGTGGCCATCTGCGGGCGACCAGACGCTGAGGTCCAGCATCCGATCAACACGACCGGAGCGTCCGGTCGGCCCGACTTTTGCCCAGTGAAGGGGTAACGGCTAGTTTAGCCCTTGGGGCTATAAATAGAAGTGGCCTTCAGCCATGGCTGGTGCTGAGCACCTTGGGGGACTTTGTGTCCATGCTTGAGAGTGCTTAGGAGCCCTCCATCTCACACATACTTGATAGCGATTATCCGATTGTGTGAGTGAGCGATTCTAGTGCGATTGCATCGTGAGGTTGCATCGAGTGGCACTAGGTAATCGAGTTGTAAGCTGGTGGTGCTTGTTACTCTTGGAGGTTGCCACCTCCTAGACGGCTTGGTGGTGGTCTCCGTCAAAGCGCGCAAGAAGCTTGTGCGGCGCTCTGGAGAAGTGCTTATGAGGGGCACTTGTGCTTGCCCCGCAGGAGTCACGAAGAGCAACTTTAGTAAAGCGTGTCATTGAGCTACCCTCACTCAAGGGGTAGGTTCTTGCGGTGCCCGACGTGCAGGCTTAGCAGGTGATGCTAATTAGCCGTCGAACCTCCAAGTGAGCGATCAACACAACGGGGACTAGCGTGTTGGCAAACACGTGAACCTCAGGAGAAAAATCATCGTGGCAACCTTATTCTTCCTGTTGGTTTGCATCCCTATTACACAAGCTTACAATTACTTTTATACATATTAAGCTTGTGTAGTTGCTCTTGTAATTAGATAGCTTGTGTAGTTTACTAGTTACCTTCTTACTTGTGTAGCATAGAAGTAGCTCCTGTGCGTGGCTAATTTGGTTTGTGTAACCTTATTAGTCACATTGCTTAGTTTGTGTAGCTAAGTATTTGCGCTCTCTAATTTGGCATTGGTTGCCTTGTTATTGAGCATTGCTAGTGAGCTTAGTTGGCTTTGTGCTTTTGCTTACTAGCATGTGTAGGAGCTCCCCTTGTTGCTTAAAGTACTAGAGGCATAGGTTTGTGTGACCTTGCTCCTAGCATTGGTTAGGTGAGCTCTAGCTAGCCCAACACCTTTGTTGCTTGATTAATATCTTTGGAAGGTGCTAGAGAACATAGATAGAGGGGTGTAGTCTTGGCTAGACCGATAGTTATAATTCTGCACTTGTTTCGGTTAGCCGATGCGATTAATTTTAGAAAAGACTATTCACCCCCCCTCTAGTCCGCCATCTCAACCCTTCAGTTGAGGGTAACATTTAGACTGAGGGTGTGCCTAAGAAATCAGAAGCTACTCTAAATAGAAATCTATATGTTGTCTGCTTTAACTGTGGAGAGATGGGGCATCTGAGCTCTAGCTGTAATCGACCCAAGGTCTGTTTCAACTATCGGCTTACAGATCATGTTGTGGAGCAGTGTCCTGAATGGCTCAAACCACCAATGACTGCTCAGTATTATGGAAGTGCTTGTGTAGGTCTAGGTTTTTATCATATTGATGTGGGAGCTAGGGACAATAGGTTTAGTCACTAGAATGGTATGGATAACTTTGGGGTGCTCAGTATTGTGGAAGGGGAAATTGATGAGGCAGGGATTTTACAAAATCTGAGAGAGTTGTTTGATAAGGACTAGAATTGGCAGCTGAAGAAGACTAATGAAACAAGCTATATTGTCAAGTTTCCTCCTAGTAGGAAGGTTGAGAATGTTGTGATTGGAAAGGCCTCTCTATTTTAGCTGAATAGGCCCAAAGTTGTTGCTTCGCTAAGTGTATGGAATGGAGATGTGGAACCAGTTGGGAAGTTGGTTGAGGTATGGGTTCAAATCAAGGGAATCCCTCCCAAGTGGGTTGATTGGAACACAGTGAGGGAGGTTGCTTCAAGTCTGGGTCTGATGATAGAGTTGGACTGGCATTCAGTGTTTGACAGTTTCTTTAGTCTGATTAGAGTCAAAATCCTTTGTAAAGATCCTACAAGAATCCCCAGAGGAAGACTGTATGTGTTCAAGGCTGGGGTGTACAAAATCTCCTTCTATCTTGAGGGATATGTCCAAGTTGATAATTCAACTGATGGTGATTCTGGAGATGTAGAGGAGTTAGAGGAGGATGATTTGTTGGATGATAATGATCCTAAGGACTTTGCTAAAGGGAATGATGATAACCCAAAGAAGGATAAGGAGCATGAACCATGGGAGAGGGAGATACCTGAACTGTCAGATAAACCACAAGGAGGTGGTGGCTCTGCTACGAGTAGCAAATCTGCTAAGAGAGCTCTGCTGTTTGAAGATGACAGTGTCACAACTAAGAAGGATGCCTTAGCATTTGATTGTGCAAATCTACTGGGAGCCATGGAATTAGAAGTAGAGGATGGTGATGATGAAGTTATAGAAGTTGAAAGTTCCTTGGTGCTTCATGATGATAATGAGAGTATCCAATTGCCAGATGAGTGGATATATGATCTACAAGCAAAGAACACAAGTTTGCTAGACAAAAACATAGATAACAATAGCTCTAAGTTGGTTCAGCAGGATAAGCAAGTTTTCATGGTTGAAAAATCTTAGATGGAGGGAAAAAACAATGATAATGAGGAAGATTTGGTGTGGACACAACCCAGTGATGAAGTGGCTAAAAGGGTTCTAGCTGATGCTAACAGGGACAAAGCAAAGCTGTTTAACCAATGTTGACACCATTTTTTGCACATGTCAAAATGATCAGAGTGGGCTAATTGGCAGGAGAAAAGTTACTGTATACGTTGACAGCCGATGAAAATCAGCTTGTAAAGAT